>NC_073258.2:88035000-88125000 GCF_029289425.2 Pan paniscus | reverse complement strand
TAAGTTATCGCAATATCCAAAGCACTTTGAAAGTGATATGACCTGGCCTTCTCAGTCTTCAAAATTTAATTAGTAACAATAAGCCAGACTAATTTAGGATGGAAGCTACAAATCCTGAAGAGTATTTCTAAATGTACTCTTTTTAGTGTGTTAAATATAGGACTTGGCAAAAATGAGGTATGTTTATATATATTAGCCAAAATCTTCACATGGAAATTCTGTCTTTAATAACAAATAGTTTGACTAATATTTTAACAGAAAATGCCCTAAGGAAAGCAGGTGGTTCCTGGTATACAATATCTCAGTGTCTGAGCTATCCTAAGCATACATTCCTTCATCTTAATCAAGTTAGGAGCCAAATTATAAACCGGCATTTGTGGAGCATGATTTCATTTTTATATAAAGGAAAGTGGGTAAAATGACCAGTTGTTAATGAAAACTAAACATTAAAGTATTGCTAATTACTCTGCTTCAAAAATTTCATGAGAACCTAGACCTTTACATGCTTTTTTATTGAGACCTATCTGAGCAAAAATAAATTATCCAATTTTATACACTCAATACTTAGTAGTGAGTACAGCATGAATGACTAGAAGAAAAGTTTGCATATTATCTATAATAATATAGTGACAGGAATTTCACTTTGGATTGTTATGACACTAAACCACAAAACACATCAGAGCAGTTTACTTATGCCAACTAAGTTTCAACAGAAAACTATTGTCTGATTATTTCATGTAAAACTTATGGTCAGTTACCTCATGTTATAAAACTGATTGTGTCCCCCAAAAATTCATATGTTAAAGCCCTAATCCCCAATGCACCTGTATTTGAAGAGATGGCTGTTAGGAAAGTAACTCAGGTTAAATGAGGTCTTAAGGGTTAGGCCCTAATCCAATAAGATTGGTGTCTGTATACGAAGTGGAAGCAACACCAGAGAGAGCTCTCACTTACTCACATGCTTGCTCCTTGCTCGCTCTTTCGCTCTCACTCTCTCACTCTCCCTGGCTCTCTCCCCCCAGCCCCGCCACCACCCCCTGACCACATGCACAGAGGAAAGCCCATGTAAGGAAATACCAAGAAGGCTGCTGTCCATAAGCCAAAAAAAGAGGTCTCACCAGAAACCAACCCTGACAGCACCTTGATCTTAGACTTGTGGCCTCCAGAACTTTGAGAAAACAAATTTCTATTGAATAAGCCATCTAGTCTGTAGTATTTTGTCACGGTAGCCTTGGTAGATTAATAATACGACCTCCAAAATTTAGGTGATTTCTACCCAGATGATTGTAGACCATTCTTAGTATTGATAATTTCCAGTACTCAAACCGCTTCTATTGAAATTCTAATCTACCTCTGAGTTGTTAGCTCTAATTAGCTACATATAAATGCATGTAAATATTTCTAATGTTTTAATTTTATTTAAATAATTTTGAATAGATATTAGACAAGAATCACATTGTCTTGCTTTAATAAAGTATGCATATATGTTTTATGTGAATGACAACTTGTAAATTTTACGGCACAGTTTTTTGAGACAGAGTCTCACTCTGTCACCCAGGCTGGAGTGCAGTGGCATGATCAGAGCTCACTGCAACCTCTGCCTCCTGGGTTCAAGCGATTCTCCTGCCTTAGCCTCCCGAATAGCTGGGATTACAGGTGTGCACCACCATGCCTGGCTAATTTTTGTATTTTTAGTAGAGACGGGGTTTCACCATGTTGGCCGGGCTGATCTCGAACTCCTGACCTCAAGTGATCCACCTGCCTCGGCCTTCTAAAGTGCTGGGATTACAGGCGTGAGCCACCGCGCCCAGCCTACAGCACATTTTTATAGCCCTGTGAGTTGACGGCTTGGAATCATGAATGGCTCCAGCAGGATTACCATGAATCACTGTGACAGAAAAGGGGATTTAGGCATTATCACCATAAGGAAAAACTACTAAAGCAATATCAGCTGGTATATTCATTTTTCAGATTATCTAGGTAACAGATAGTAGATGTTAAAGAAATAGGGCCCAAGGGAGCTAAGCCTGATGAGACCAAGAATCATTAGTGAGGATAGGTCTAGAGGGGTGGTACAGAGCATGAGGGCAATGGAAGTGATGATGTTACAAATATGGCAAGAATCTGTTCAAAGTAAGTGTTTCCTACTTCATACCTTTGCCAAAGGCCAGTATTATCTGGCCTAATAACTTCAGGCCCAGATAAGTTTTAAAGACCAAATGGCCCACTTCTAAGTTAAATCCTTAGAGTTTTTTAACACTGACACTAGTGAGATTTGGGGGTGGATAAATTCTTTGTTGTCTGGGTGGGGCTCATGGCAGGGAAGAAGGGCTGTCTTGTATTATAGGATGTTTAGTAGCATCGCTGGCCTCTACCTAGACAGCACCCCTCTGCCATCCCCACCAATGAGGACAACTAAAAATGCCTCCAAACATAGCCAAATGTCTTTAGGAAGATGTACAAAATTGCCCCCAGTTGGATTTACTGCCCTAGAAGAAGCTTAGAGACTTGGAACACTCATACAATATTAAGCACTGAAAAAGGCCTGAGAACTATCTAATCCATCCTCTTCTCCATGACATGAATCCCCTCTGCAATGATCCTAAAAGATCACTGTCTAGCTTTTGTTTAAACATCTCCTAGAATAGGAAATTCTCAACTTTACCAGGCAACCAAACCCACCACCCCAACCTTCTTTTTTTTTTTGAGACAGAGTTTCACTCTTGTTGCCCAGGCTGGAGTGCAATGGCACGATCTCGACTCACGCAACCTCCACCTCCCTGGTTCAAGCGATTGTCCTGCCTCAGGCTCCCGAGTAGCTGGGATTACAGGCATGCGCCGCCACGCCGAACTAACTTTGCATATTTAGCAGAGACGGGGTTTCTCTATGTTGGTAACGCTGATCTTGAACTCCCACCCTCAGGTGATCTGCCCACCTCAGCCTCCCAAAGTGCTGAGATTACAGGCATGAGCCACCGCACCCGGCCCCAAATCCCTTTTTAGAACAGTTCTATTTGAAATCCATTTTTAGTCAGTTCTCATTATTGTACTGAAATTTGCCTTTCTCTAAATTATATTCATAATTCCTAGATTTATAAAACACTGATCATTTTTCCACAAACCCAGCCCTTCAAATATATAACTTCTACACCTTGATTCTTTGTAGGTCAAGAGAACTACAAGAGACACACAAACAACATCAATTAACATTCTGTATACCCAATGGTCAAGGAGTCGCCCAAGGCATTCATGGGATATAGAGAAATTGGCCTACCTCCCAATTCCAGATGAGCTCAGCCCTGGATCACACATGCATTTATAGCAATATTTATAAACACTTTAATATTTAAACTTCTATATTCTCAAAAACATACCCTCTTATTTATTACATTTTTCTTTTCAAATTATTTACCTTTCATTTAAACAGGCAATTTCTGATAAAGATTAAGTTGTTAGTTTTTAAAAAGATCTATTCCCTCATTGTTGGACCAAATGATATGCCTCCATCAATATACTCAGAGCCTTTTTATTATGCTATTTTATTACATACACTACTTACTTAGATGTAAATAAGCCCTTAATTTTGTACAATTTTACTTCTTGTGTAATTGATGCTCTAAATTTTGGATTGCTGTGTTCTAAAATGTGTTTTTAAAGCATCATTTTAAAGTAATTGATCAAATCAAAGCATTTAAATCCCTCATTTGGAAAATATATTTTAGAAATGGCTTAAGGCAAATATATTTTTATAAAACCTTAAAGTGCTTATGGTTTAACTGTATAATTAACATCACATATCCAAAACTCAGCCAACAAGTCCAATTATCTAAATAGTAGTTTTAAAGTTTTGTTTTTTAAGCAAAGAAACTCTTTGCTCAAACAAAACCAGACCTGCAAAAACTTTTAGTAAAACAAATGAATGCAGAAATGCTCTGCCTGAGGTAGGATAAGGTACCCTAAAGTCCTGATTTGCCTCTCATACTGTGTTACATAGTAGTTCCTGGTAGGCTCTGCAAAACTCTGGGAATACATGAAGAATATCTTGGAAAACACTACGTCAACACCTAGTCAAACAACAGGGTAGAGTAAGCCACTGTACCCTCTCCCCTGCACTCGCTTCTCAAAAGAAAAAAAAAAAGGTTCAGAAGCAGGAGAGAGAAATTCACACCCACCATGCACTTAACTTGTAGTAGAATATCTTACGTCTACTCTGAAGGTAAGTCTGTTCTTAGTTTACATATCATGTTGGCAATACAAGCTAAGGGATTTTCAAAAAGACTGTAGTCCCCCCTTATCCGCAGGGGATCCATTCCAAGACCCCCAGTGGATGTCTGAAACTGCTTATAATACCAAACCCTATATACACTATGTTTCTTCCTATACATACATACCTGTGATAAAGTTTAATTTATAAATTAGGAACAGTAAGAAATTACAATAATAAAAAATAGAACAGTTACAATATACTATAATAAAAGTTACATGAATGGTCTCTCTCTCTCTCTCATCTTCTTGTACTGTACCACAGGTAACTAAAACCAGGAAAAGCAAAACTATTGACACTATGGTTAAGAGGAGGCTATTAGATAGCAGGAAATTCAGCATAGAAGGGAGAGGGAAAACAGGAGATACTAGAGGGAAACATGTAAATAACAATGAAGTTATAGTTGAAAGCAAAGGAAAAGTAAAGCATCAATAAGAATGATACACTGTTTACAAAGTTGGCCACAACAATTTCTCCCATCCCTGTATGCATACTTCCCTTGCCATTTGACTTGCTGTTCCACTCCTAGAGACAGAGATAGAGAGGTAAGTTCCCCATCCTTCCTGGGTTAGCCCTTATCACTCACTTTGACCAACAGAATATGGCAAAAGTAGCTCTGTGTAACTTCCAAGTCCAGTGCCCCACTTTCCTCTCTTGGAACCTTGAGGGCATTAGGTAAATATGAACTAGCCAACTTGAGGATGAGAGGCAACAATGACAGAGAAGCCGATGACCAACTTAACAGGTGACACCATGTTAAGACCAGGCGGCCCAGTCAAGGTCCCAAACGACTATAGATGCATGACTAATCCCAAGAGATACCAGCAGAAGAGCTGTCCAGCTAAGCCCTGACCAAATTACTGACTCACAGAATCATGAGCAAATAAAACTGTCACTGTTTTAAAGCCAGTAAGTTTTGGGGTAGTTCATTATATGGTAATAGATAATAAGTAACTGAAACTCAAAATTAATAGTTACCTGGAAATCACTTATGGTAGAACAAGCAACCCTATCCAATTCAGTAGGTCCTAAATGTGTAAATATTATTGTATTATAAAGTATTTCATATTAGTAATAGTTAATAATAAATGATACAAGTTGTTTAATATGTTCTAAATAAGAAAAAGAAATATGTGACACCTTCTGTAAACAATTTAATATAATTAAATATATTTTAAAGAATCCCAAACTCATGGAAAACTTGGATTTCTGCATTACCAAATAACAAATTCTATTGATCTTAAACATTCAATACAATCAATAAAATTATTTAGCACCCATACTTCATTAACTATTCCATCAGTGTTAAATAAAATAGAAGGTCAATTATGGATATATAAACTCTAGAATATATTTTACAATGACCTAATAATATGCATACTTTGGCTGCTAACACATCTTAACTCTATACTTTATTAAGAACTTTGGCTGAAAAAGATCTTGTAACTAATCAGTCGTTATAGCAAAAACTCTACATAAGTCAACCATAGCTTCAGTTTTTCCTTCCCATAACATTCTGTAGTGATGTAATATAGGGGGAAAAAGCTTTAAATACTCAGAATAAAACCACTTAACTAAGCAAACACTGTAATTATTAGTTTATATATAGTTTGCCTCATAACCTGGTGCTGTAGCCAAAAGAAAATACAAAAAAAAAAAAAAGTGTTACAGAGTCTGGTCTACATAGGTAAGGTGTTTTCCTTAAAGGAAATTCTCATTCACCTGATAATCTAAACCACAGCCTAAAAAGATGTAACTTCCCAATACAGGTCTTCTGTTAATAAAATGTTAGCATGCCTACAACTAATCCTGCCATTCACTTCTCTTGTTCACCAGAAAAACTGTACTGCACTGCTGTAATAGTAAAGACTGATTGCGTACATGGAAGTTTGAAAAAAGGCTGTTTTGCACTGGCAAGGTACCAGGAGAGGATCACCTGCTGGTCCTGTAAGTCCCCAGAAGTATTATATTACCTTGAGCATTCACCCCATTCTAGAACAGGGATCTCTTCTTATTTTTATTATTATTTTTTAGAACAGGGATCTCATCCTTTTGTGGTCTCAGAGCACTTTGGAATTAAAGAATTAAGACTCAGAAAAACACTAAAGTCAGCAATGATTATAACAACTACTACTACCACACCGCCAAAGAGTAATGTCTCACAGTACCCATAAAAAGATCCATTTTTAATCAAACAGTCTAAGTATTTAAAACTCTTTTTCATATATCACATCACTGTGGAATGTTAAAGGAAGCAAAGGCTGAAGTTATGGTTCACTTATATATATATTTTCTACTGCTACACTGAACGGTTATTATTGTTTTCAGTCTACATTGAGAACAAGATAATGGATATGTTAGTACAAAATTCTGCATCTTTACTAGGTCATTAAGAGGTATGTTCTAGGTTCTAATATGTCCGCAATTGACCTTCTATTCAACACTGATTGAATATTTATTTTATTCACTCATTCACTGTATAAGAATTAACTGAACACCTACTACCATTCTGGAGATTCAGTAGAGAACAAAACAGAAACTACCTACTAATATGGAAGAACAAAACAGAAACCACCTACTAATACGGAAGAACTACTTAAACTACCTATTAATATGGAAGCTTGAAAATTAATCTTCTGCAGATGATCTGAGTGTAAGCAGATGCTGCTCTAATTGTGCTCCCTCACTGACTCTAGAAGCAAATGGTCCAGAAATCTTTATTTGATGCTGACTTCTCATTACACTCTAGGTACCCTCAGTCATTTTTTATGACGTATTCACCTTGATATTCTGCTATACACTGCCAAAACAAAATCGTATAGTTGCAGTAGTAATAGAAGTTACATTTATTAAAATTTCATGGTACATCTTCCACAGGACACTGGTAGAGAAGCATCAGTTTGGCTCTTAGCAGGCAAAGAAACCTGATTTCTTAACACACACAGAGACCATTTTATAAACACCTAATTACACTAAGCAATGAGAAACAGATCCAGCAGAAATGTAATTCATAAATTTTTGCTATAAAATTTAACTGCCAAAGGGCTGTACATTCTCAGAATCTTATCAATGAATACTCTCTTTGGAATGTAAGCTCCATAAGACAGATTATAATTCACAAGATTATGTTCACAAGATTTACTTGTGAACATGAGACCAGAGAAAGATGAGTTAAAGTATGACTATTATGTAGTGATGTCAAACTAAGAAAACCAATCATTTCTATTAGTAATTACTAATTTGTAAGTAAATAGTAATTTCTATAAATTTGTATATTAATTTTTATTAAATCAGTAAAAATATACCCATTCTTAGACAATATTTGTATTCTTTTTTTTTTTTTTTCAAAATCAGGTCTCACTCTGTCACCCATGTTGCAGTGCAGTGGTATGATCCCAGCTCATTGCAACCTCCACTTCTCAGGCTCAAGCGATTCTCTCACTTCAGCCTCTTGAGTAGCTGGGACCACAAGCACATGCCACCATGTCCAGCTAATTTTTTGTATTTTTGGTGGAGACAGGGTTTTGCGGTGTTGCCCAGGATGGTCTCAAACTCCTGAGCTCAGGTGATCCACCCACCTCGGCCTCCCAAAGTGCTGGAATTACAGGCATGAGCCACTACACCCAGCCAGAATATTTATATACGTGAGCCTTGGTATCTCTCTTCTCAGGCACTGCTAACCTTTCATCTGCAACCCTTTGTTCTCCCCTTTCTTGAATGACCAATACCTTCTGTAATTTACAAAGTTCTCCTTTAAAATTATTAATATATTCAACTGTATTTCATCCAAGTTTTATTTTGACCTGGGAACAATTCTGATCCTTTAGAGTAACTATTCTACATGTTTCTGTTTAACCCATTTGTGACTCTCACAATTGGGGCAAGAGGTATTCACAGTTACTACCATTCACTAGAAAAAAAAAAATGCATAAGAGCTACTTGGGGTAGAAAACTAAAAGAGATTACATATTTTAATTCAAAAACAAAACTTTTATGCAGATTAATTGTACTACCTGGTAACATTCATTACCAGCTATTGGGCATTTGCTATGTATCAAGTCTTACCATTTACAAATGGATAGACAGATGTACAATATCTCCTCTAAATAATCATATGAGTAGTTATTACTATACTTGTTTTACATATGAAAAAAGTTGATAAAAATGCCCAAGATCTTGAAGCTACAAGGCCAATGAGCCTTTTCTTTTTTCTTATTTTTTTTTTTGAGACGGAGTCTCGCTCTGTCACCCAGGCTGGAATGCCGTGGCGTGGTCTCGGCTCACTGCAAGCTCCACCTCCCGGGTTCACGCCATTCTCCTGCCTCAACCTCCCGAGTAGCTGGGACTACAGGCGCCCGCCACCACGCCCAGCTAATTTTTTGTATTTTTAGTAGAGACAGGGTTTCACCGTGTTAGCCAGGAGCCTTTTCTTAAACAGTAAACTATCCTGCTATTCTGTCCCAAGAGAATTTCAATGATATTTTATTGACAATTTTTATAAACAAGGGCTCAGTAGAAAAGAGCGGTTGAAAAACAGATCTGTTTTGCTGCTCTCTACTTTCTTCCTCCCAATCAGCTAAATAACCTTTAAAAGACATAGAAAGACAATGTACACGAATTCAAGAGGGTGAATGGGCCAAAGTCACCAAATTCTGCAATGGTCCTTGTGGCCTCCTCAATTCTACATTATCTCCTTACCTTCTATGTTCTTTCCCTGATTCTCTTCAATATACTTTTTATCCTGTGGATCTCCCTGAGTCCATGACAATAGGATGCAATATAAGACCAAGGATATACAAGTTCACAATGACAGCTCTGCTATTAAAATACTCTATGAACTAAGGATGCATAAAAAGTATGAAGTTGTATAAGGGTTTTAATGAGGATATTCATATGAAATAACAAAATCCAACTTCATTAACATTTCATATTCTAAGATGTAGTGTGTTATTCTATAAAGTACTAAGTCTTTGAAGTTCAAGCCCTTACTGTGTATGACCTGCTCTCAGAGGCCTCAGTTTTAAATTTATAAAATCGAAGTACGTTTAATAGGAGCGGTAAGAGTAGGTATCCCTATCTTGCTCCAGTTCTCAAGGGGAATGCTTCAGCTGTTGCCAGTTCAGTATGACATTGGCTATGGGTTTGTCATAATATAGCTCTTATCACTTTAAGGTATATTATTTCAATGCCTAATTTGTTGAGGTTTTTAGCATGAAGTGATATTGTATTTTATCAAAGGCCTTTTCTGCATCTATTAAAAATGATCATATTGTTTTCATTCTTAATTCCGTTCATATGGTGAATTGCAATACTGATTTGCATGTTAAATCAGCCTTGCATCCCAGGCAGCAGCCTATTTAATCATGGTGAGTTAATTCTTTGATGTGCTGCTGGATTTGTTTTACTAGTATTTTCTTGAGGATTTTTGCATCTATATTCATCAGGGATATTGGCCTTAAGTTTTCCTTTTTTATTGCTCTCTCAGAATGATGCTGGCTTCATAGAGTGAGTTAGGTAGGAGTCCCCCCTCCTTGATTTTCTTGAATAATTTCAGTAGCATTAGTAGTAGCATTTCTTTGTATGTCTAATAGAATTTACCTGTGAGTCAATCTGGTCCAGGGCTTTTGTTGGTCAGTAAGCTTTTTATTACTAATTCAATTTTGGGAACTCATCATTAGTATGTTCAGGATTTTAATTTCTTCTTGGTTCAATCTTGGGAGGCGTTGTGTTTCCAAGAATTTATTCATTTCTTCTAGGTTTCCTAGTTTGTGTGCCTAGAGGTATCTGTAATAGTCTGAGAATATTTTTTCTATTTCTGTGGAGTCAGTGGTAATATCACCTTCATCACTTCGGATTGTGTCTATTTGGATCTTCTTTTTGTTTCTTTATTAATCTAGCTAGTGCCCTAACAATCCTGTTTAATCTTTCAAAGAACAAACTTTTGGTTCCATTGATTTTTGTATGGATTTTCACATCTCAATTTCATTCAGTTCAGCTCTAATTTAGGTTATTTTCTTCTGCTAGCTTTGGGGTTGGTGTGCTCTTGTTTTCCTGGTTCCTCTAGGTGCAACATTATGTTGTTAGAGATCTTTCTACTTTCTTGTTGTAAGTGTTTAGCACTATAAACTTTCCTCTTAACGCTGCTTTAGCTGTGTCCAAAGATTCTGGTATATTGTGTCTCTGTTTTCATTAGTTTCAAGTAATTTTTTTTATTTCTGCCTTAAGTTTTGTTCTTTAGCCAAAAGTCATTCAAGAGCAGGGTGTTTAACTTCCATGTAATTGTATGGTTTTAACAGATCTTCTTGGTAATGATTTCTACTTTTATTGCACTGTGGTCCAATAATGTGGTTGGTGCTTCAATTTTTTTGAATTTGCTCAAAAAGACTTGCTTTATGGCCAAGCATGTGGTCATTTTAGAGTATGTAACATGTGTTGTTCTTGGATGTTGTTCTTGGATGTTCTGTAGATCTCTATTGGGTACAACTGGTCTTGTTGAGTTAAAGTCCAGAATATCTTTGTTAGTTTTCTGCCTCAATGATCTGTCTAGTAGGGTGTTGAAGTCTCCCACTATTAATATATGGTTATATAAATCTCTTTGTAGATCTATAAGAACCTGTTTTATGAATCTGGGTACTTCAATGTTGAGTGCATATATATTTAAGATAGTTAGGTTTTCTTGTTAGATTGAGCTCTTTATCATTATGTAATGCCCTTCTTTGTCCTTTCTGATCATTACTAGTTTAAAGTCTGTTTTTTTTCTGATGTAAGAATAGCTACCCCAGCTCTTGTTTTCCATTTGGCTAATAGGCCTTTCTCCATCTCTTTATTTTGTGCCTATGGCTGTCATTACTTGTGATATGGGTCTCTTGAAGAAAGTAGACAGGTGGGTCTTGGCTTCTTTATCCAACTTGCCCCTGTATGCCTTTTAGTGGGGCATTCAGCCCATTGACATTAAGGGTCAATATTGATATGTGAGGATTTGATCCTGTCATTGTGCTGTTAGCTGGTTGTTATGTAGACTTGATTATATAGTTGCTCTATAGTGCCAATGGGGTTATGTCCTTATACACGTTTTGGTATCTTTCTTTCTTTTCCATGTTTAGTACTCCCTCTAGGAGATCGTGCAGATCTAGTCATAACAAAGTCCTTTAGCATTTGCTTGTCTGAAAAGGATTTCATTCCTCCCTTGCTTTATGAAGCTTAAATTGGAGGGATATGAAATTATTGTTGGAATTTATTTATTTAAGGATATTGAAAATAAGCCCCCAACTCATTTAGCTTGTAAGGTTCCTCCTGAAAGGTCCACTGTTAGCCTGATGGAGTTCCCATTGTAAGTGACCTGCCCCTTGTCTCTAGCAGCCTTTAAGATTTTTCTTTTGTGTTTACCTTGGAGAATCTGATGACTATATGTCTTGGAGATGGTTGTCTTACAGAGTATCTCGCAGGGGTTCTCTGAATTTCTTGAATTTGCATGTCAACCTCTCTAGTGAGATTGGGAAATTTTTCATGAAATATATCCTGAAATATGTTTTCCAAGTTGCTTGCTCTCTCTCTCTACTTCTCTTTTTGAAATGCCAATGAGTTGTAGGTTTGGTCTCTTTACCTAATCCCATATTTCTCAGAGGTGTTGTTTTTTAAAATTTCTTTTCTTTATTTTTATCTGCATGCGTGCTTAAAGGAGTGGTCTTCAAGCTCTTCAATTCTTTCCTCAGCTTGGTCTATTCTACCATCAGTGCTTCCAATTGTATTTTGAAATTCCTGTAGTGAATTTTTCATTTCTAGAAGTGCAGTTTGTTTTATTCTTAAAATGGTTATATAGTCTTCAAATCTTGGATCATTTCACTGTTTTCCTTGGAGTGGGTCTCAATCAACTCTTGTAACCTGATGAGCTTCCTTGCCACACAGATTCTGAATTCTATGTCTGACATTTCAGCCATTTCAATCTGGATCCATTGCTAAGGAGCTATTGCGATCGTTTGGAGGTAAAAAGACACTCTGCTTTTAGAGCTTCCAGAATTCTTGGCTGGTTCTTTCTCATCTGTGAGCACTGATGTTCCTTTACCCTTTGAAGCTGCCATCCTTTGGATGGGGCTTTTTTATTTTAAGGTCTTTATTACCCTTGAGGGCTTTGACTGTGGCACAAGTTGGGTATAGTTGAATGGCTTTGTTTATTGATGCTTTTAGGGGGCAAGGCTGAGCTCCACACTCCTGGGCTGCATACGCTAAACCTAAAAGACTGAGACCAGGTTCACAGTTTTGTCCTCTGGTCCTTTAAGGTCGAGCCCCAGCTGGGCTGAAGGAGTCAACGTGCTCCCAGACTACTGGCAAGAGCACACCATGGGGATGGCAGGGGAGCCATGGGCATAAGTGCTCCAGCAGAGGCAGTGGGGACACCACAGGTATGAGGTGCTCCAGTAGGGGAGTATAAACTTCTCTTTATAAATCACACAGTCTGCAGTATTCTATTATAGCAATAGAAAATGACAGTGTTAATTTATTAAATGGGACTAAGAATGTATACCTTGTATGGCTGTTTTGAGAACTTAATGAAATAGTAAATGTATATCATGCATTTAGCACATTACTTGGCACACTGATGAGGTTCAATAAATGGTGATGATTATTATCGTAGCTGGGAAATTTTATGCTTTTAATTAAGTAAACAATGTTGCCTAATGACAAATTGTTAAACTGGAAATACGTAGCCCTTGAATCCCAAAAGGAGATCTAAGGGACATCTGAAAACTCTACTAAAATGATTTCAAATACAGCAAAGATCACAGGGAATAACAGAAAAAGAGCCATAAGGTAAGAGAGTCACAGCGGAACTTCCAAAGTCAATAAAAAAGCAGAATTATTAATTTTACCACTCCTAGGAAAACTTTGTAAGGAAAGTTTATCCTTGTTGCCGCTTTGAGAATTCTTCCCGAGAGCCCAAAGTCCTAAAGCAAATAGCCCAAAGCTCCAATGTAAAATATATCTGAGTTACATGTTCCAAAATGTTTCCTACCTCTCTTCTCCCATCTTTTGTCCTATTCTCCTAGCATTCTGTTCTGTACTAATCATCAATGAGTTTAATCAGAAAAATATCTGATTATAGTAGTAGCTAGCTACCACTTTGGTAGCTTAGCTATCCTGCCTAATCATGTTGCAAGTAGATAAAATGAACGTCTTCATGATTTTAGGCATCATAGAAGGCTGGGGAGAATTTTTTTTAATCTTACTCTTGAGCAGGATATTCTGACCAATACAGGTTCTAACATACATACTAAACTTAAAATACATGTTAAAAATAAAGCCTCAGGCACAGAGATAATTTCAAGTTTAAATAACCATCTAATGCAATTATCAAATGTATGCACAAGACTATGAAGTAAAACTGAAAATAAAATGCCCACATTAATAGTTCCTACTATAATAGTTTAAAAGCTATTAGTATCCTGTCAAAATACATTTAAATATTAAACTTGTGTAGACTAAACTTTTTAATTTAGGTAACTCATTGATGTGCATATAATAAATATTCTTAAACTAACATTAAGTGTTTGTGTTGTTTACAGATGTTTCTGATTAACCTCTTAGCAACACTGCCACAGGTTATATCATGGATACTTCATAAAAATTTGCCTTCACTGTGAGATTCATTTTTATACTGTTTTTTTCAATATATCTTCAACTCTGAACAATTATGGAAGTAATTTGTACCATGTAATAGGAGGAAAAAAACAACATTCAAAAATTTCTGAATGACTTACATGTACCATCATTTGCCTTCCTGTAGTCCTGGAATAATTTGAGATGAAATATAACAATCTTTAATTATAACATGTTATATATGAAATATAACAATATAGCAATCTTCAGTTTCTATCAACTACATATATACATGTATTACTACTATTATTGAACACTAAATCACAGCATTTCACAAACTGCATATTAGTTAGTCTCAGATGCTGTTTCTGAACTTTTGCCAGCAGTCTAAAACAGAGTATGGTCCTTTCAAACAAATGCATATCATTTCTTAACTTTATAAAATGTTATTACAAAGTTGGGTTTCAATAAACATATTGCAAATGAATCACATTCTAAAATGACTAGAGCAGTAGTTCACAACCACTAGCGCAGATAGACCAGATGAGACCTACAGATATAAGAAAAACAAAGAAGATTTATTATAATTAGTAAGAAAGTGAGTCCTCATACTCATTCTATCAAGGATATCTGCCAAAAAGATGTTCTCTGTGAACTCAGGGAGAACTAACAGACACTCAGGTACTCACTATTTCTCCCAAGTCCCCAATTCCTTATCCTCTGACCAGTAGCATGTTGGGAAACAGTGAGAGGCAGAGAATGTGGCACAGATTCAAAACAAGAGGATACAGATCAAGAACGAAACTTAACTTAAAATATTATATTCAGCCCAGTCTTAGGTTTGAAAAAATATTATGAGACATTGTCTTATTCATATGCCTCTAGCACCTACAACATTAACATCACAAATGTAAATGACTAATTAATAATTTTTAAAAGCTGGCTGTAACATAGCTTGCTGCATCAAACTTTCAAAGAGTATCAAAGTTTCACATAAACTGGTATAATTATGTCTCTCTACAAAAATGGAAAAACTTCTAACCTATTCCATCCTCTGATCCTGCTGAACTATGAGTTTTGACTCTAGAATATATGCATTATCCATCAATATCTGGATTACTACAAGCATCTTCTAGCGGGTTTCTTAGTATTCAATTCTTCCAATCTATTATAAACTAATGAGAGATACGTCTTTCTAATGTTTTCATCACATCCTGCTTACTCAAGTATCTACAGTAGCTCCTTATTGCCTACTAAAAATCCACAGCTACTACTCTATCAAATAATCATATCCCTATCTAATCTAATCTCAGAATATTCCATAAAACAACCGTATGTTTCAATCATGCTCCCATGTCTTATTTAGAGCCATCTTCAGACCTCCATTATTTTCCATCTATGTCACTTCTCGTTTCTTCTTCTGAAGTTAAACACTTCTTTCAGCAGCAGATAAAGAACATAGATGACAGTCAGACTTTTGCCAGAGGTAAAATGGCAAAAATGATTTCAATTAGAGAATAATTAGTATTAAACAATAAAGCATTAATTTTAAAAGTGCAATAGTTTACAAAATGGGAACATTAAGTATTATCTGAGAGGGTTTCATGGAGAAGGTAAAGCAGAATGTAGAATTTAGAAAAAGAATATAAAGGGAATTTTTGATAGAAGAAATAATTAAAAAGAATAGTCATAAAACAAGTAATATAAGTTGACCCTTGAACAACATGAGTATGAACTGTGCAGATCCATTTGTATGTTGATTTTCTTCCACCTCTGCCACCCTTGAAAAAGCAGGACCAACCTCTTCCTCTTCCTCCTCCTCAGCCTCCTCCTCAGTGTAAAGATGATGAGAAAAAAGATCTTTATGATGATCCACTTCCACTTAAAGAACAGTAAACATATTTCCTCTTCCTTACGAGTTTCTTAATAACATTTTCTTTTCTCTAGCTTACTTTATTATAAGAATACAGTATATAATACATATGACACAAAATGCATTAATCGACTGTTTATGCTACAGTAAGGCTTCTGGTCCACAGTAGGCTATTAGTAGTTAAATTATTGAGGAGTCAAAAATTATTCTCAAATTTTTAACTGTGCAAGGGGTCAACACTCCTAATCCTTGTGTTGTTCAAAGGTCAACTGTATTGCATAACTGCTTGAATGGGACAAAAGGTACTCTCTAGGGAAGAAGTAGGAAGAACAACTGAATAGATAAGAAAAAAATCAAATTACAGATGGCCTTGCAAACTAGGCAAAGCAGCTTGAGTTTGGTAAAAAAAAAATTGTACGAATATTCATTTCATTCATTCCCTCAACAAACAGTGGCTACATAAATCCATGATAGATTCATAGGGGACTTTCAGAGAGAACCATTTTAGATAAAAAAACAAACAAAATCAATGAGTGACAGAGAAAATGCAACAGAAAAGACTTCCTAGATTACTGAAAGTAAACGAGCCAAAAGAGGAACAGGGTACAGAATGGTGTATGGGCAGTCAAGTTGGAAAAAAAGGGATAATTCTAAAAATTATTGTGCATGATTGACAAGAACCTAGTAAAAACTGAGTAGTGGAGAAAAGAAAAGAAATGATAAAGGCAAAAATATTTCACTTGGAAAACGAAAGATAAGATACCAATACACACTTATTAGAATGGCCATAATTCAGAACACTGGCAGCACCAAATACTGTTAAAGATGTGAAACAACAGGAACTCTCATTCATTGCTGATGGAAATACTAAATGGTACAGCCACTTTGGAAGACAGTTTGGTGGTTTCTTACAAAATTAAACATATTTTTACCATACAATCCAGCAATTGTGCTCCTCGGTACTTATACAAAGGAGTTGAAAACTTATGTCTACACAAAAACCAGCACACAAATGTTTATTAGAGCTCTATTCCTAATTGTCAAAACTTAGAAGCAACCGAGATGTTCTCCAGTAGGTGAGTAAATAAACTGGTACATCCAGAAAATGGAATATCATTTGGTTCTAAAAAGAAATTGAGCCATAAAAAGAAACAAGCCATGAAAAGACATGGAGGAAGCTGAAATGCCTATTGCCAAGTGAAAAGAAGCCCATCTGAAAAGGCTGCATATTGTATGGTTTCAACTATATGACACTCTGGAAAAGGTAAAACTAGGGAGACAGTAAGATTACTGATTGTCAAGGGTTTCAGGGGGTTAAAGAAGGATGAATAGAGGGAGCACAGAGGATTTTTGAGGGAGCAAAAATACTCTATGATACTATAATGATGGATACATGTCATTATACATTCGTCCAAACCCATAGAATGTACAACATTAAGTGTGAACCCTAATGTAAACTATGTACTTTGAGTAATGATAATGTGTCAATATAGGTTTATCAATTGTAACAAGTGTCCAGTCTGGTGTGGGATGTTAATAATGGGGAAGGGTATGAATGTGTGTGGGGCCATTGGGTATATGAGAAATCTCTGGACCTTCTCAATTTTGCTCATAAAATAAAACTGCCTTTTTTTTTTTTTTTTTGAGACGGAGTCTCGCTCTGTCGCCCAGGCTGGAGTGCAGTGGCATGATCTCGGCTCATTGCAAGCTCCGCCTCCTGGGTTCACGCCATTCTCCTGCCTCAGCCTCCCGAGTAGCTGGGACTACAGGCGCCCGCCACCACGCCCGGCTAATTTTTTTGTATTTTTAGTAGAGACGGGGTTTCACCGTGTTAGCCAGGATGGTCTAGATCTCCTGACCTCATGATCCGCCCGCCTCGGCCTCCCAAAGTGCTGGGATTAGAGGCTTGAGCCACCGTGCCCGGTCTGCTTTTTTTTTTTTTTTTTTTAAAGTCTTTTAAAAAAATTCACTTGGGAGACACAGTGCTTGACAACAAATGTCAATCGTTATTTACATGCAGTGTTAAACATACACACCTACATAATATAAAAATATATTTTACATACACACATATGATTTGCCATTTGTCTCTCAACAGTTGCATAGGTTAATAAAAACGCAAACTATGAGTTAAAGACCAGCCTGGGCAAGCTGGCAAAATCCCATCTCTACAAAAATTACATACATTAACCGGACACGGTAGGGCATGCGTGTAGTCCCAGCTGTTCAGGAGGCTGAGGTGGGAGGATAAGTTGAGCCCAGGAGGCAGAGGTTGCAGTAAGCTGAGATTGCACCACTGCACTCCAGCCTGGGTGATGGAGCCAGACCTTGTCTCAAAAAAAATAAAACAGTCTGGGCATGGCGGCTTACGCCTGTAATCCCAAAACTTTGGGAGGTCGAGGTGGGTGGATCACTTGAGGTCAGGAGTTTGAGACCAGCCTGGCCAACATGGCAAAACCTCATCTCTACTAAAAATACAAAAATTAGCCAGGAGTGGTGGTGCACTCCTGTAGTCCCAGATAATTGGGGGGCTGAGGCAGGAGAATCACTTGAATCAGGGAGGTGGAGGTTGCAATGAGCTGAGACCACGCCATTGCACTCCAGTTTGGGCAACGCAGCCAGACTTCATATAACATAACATAACATAACATAACATAACATAACATAACATAACATAACATAACATAACATAACATAAAAAATAAAATACCAAAAGTGAATGCATATATGTGTATGTATGTGTGTGTTTAAATCTTTATCATAAGACAGATTTCATTATAAAATGATATATATGAAATACATCTTTATTGGACATTAAAACAAAGTTCCTGGATGGCTTAGTGCAGAGTAAGTATTAATATATGTTAGCAAACTAAGTGAGATTTTTCAATCTACTTATTATAGATGTAATTTTTCATGTCAGTTTTCTAAGAATATGAAGTAGAAAAAAGGCATGTTAAACACCAAATTCACTCCTCACATTTCACAAAGCAGGGGCTTTTATAATGTACAGCTAACATTAACTGCCATCATGTGATAAAATTAACTCCTCCAACCAGCGGGCGTCTTAAAAATGGCCTTAATAATTACCATACTTTATTCACTGACTGCCTCAAGAGAGCTGTATAATCACAAGATTACTGAAGGATGAAAGCCAAGGTTACTGTGTATTGAATGAAAACTTAAAGTTGGTGAAATTTAAACTGCATCTACGAGACCTTAGTTAAAACTTTAGTGAAACAGGAATATATACTATACAAACTCATTATATTTGAATTTTCCAAAACCCACTTATTTATTTTCCATACAGAAAAAAATGGAACATGAAGGATGTAAAAAGACAGTATTTCTAATGAAAATTAAGTTGTACTTAAAATTACAATACATAAGATTTTATGTATGTTTTACATATTCCTTCTCCAAGACAGGATGATGTATCAGGAGCAAGATCTTCCAGTTTCAAATCCTGAATTTATAATTCAAGTTATATAACTTCTCTGTACCTCATCTTCCTCATGTACAAACAGGAATAACTGTACTTAGCAGAAATGGAAATTGAGATTAAAAAATAAAAAACAGTGCTAACATATATAAGCTTTCTTCACTTCCTAAAAGTTAAAAGAATACCATGGATTAATATTCAGCACCAAAAAGAAATGAGCAATCCAACTAAGATAAGACATGGAAGAATGCCTATTATTAAATATTTAAATGTCTTAAATACATAACAAAGTGAAAGCAGCCACCCTGAAAAGGCTACATACCATACATTTACATCTATAACTTACTTTGGAAAAGGCAAAAATATGAAGACAGTGAAAAGATCAATGGTTTTCAGGGGTTTGGGCAGAGGGAAGGCTCAATGGATACAGGACATGGGATTTTTGCAGCAGTGAAACTATTCTGTATGATGCTATAATGGTAGATACATGTCATTATACATTTGTTGAAGCTCACAGAAGATACAATACCAAGAGTGAATCCTAATGTAAACTATGGACATTGAATGATAATGATGTGTCAATGTAAGGTCTTTGATTGTACCAAAGTATATCATTCTGGAGTGGATGTTGATCATGGAGGAGTCTGTGCACACTGGGGAGAACAGTACCCTTTCTGTATTTGGAACTCTACATGGGAAGTTTCTCTATTTTCCACCTAATTTTGCTGTGTACCTAAAACTTCTCTAAAAATAAGGTCTGTAATGAAGAAGAAAAATTAAAGGAAATCACAAAATTACCTATATACTTTACAGAGAAATCATTTTATAACTTTGACCATCTTGAATTCCAAGATTACCAAAATCATAACAAGATAATTCAATTATACAGTTAGGTTATTTTCTTATTATATTTTTGGATGTATTTAGAAGAGTCTAAAACCTGTGAAGGTTCATGTTAATTACAACTATTTAGGTGAGTAAGCTATTTCCTATTAAAATTAAAAGTTAACTATCATCCCATAATTTTAAATTATTATTTTACTTATCTAAGACTATAATTATTGAGTGAAAATTACTAATAATTATAATTTCAATGAGAGCTTTTTAACAATTATTAATGAAACTTACAGAAAGAAGCAAACCATATTGAAGATTAAATTGAAATTCCATTTAGTTTACAGTGCTAAAAGATTCAGAGGTTAATAATGGCAAATTTCTCTAATGGCTTTACAAACCCAAGTTATGTATTTATTTATTTATTTATTTATGAGATGGAGTCTTGCTCTGTCACTCAGGCTGGAGTGCAGTGGCATGATCTCGATTCACTGCCACCTCTGTCTCCCAGGGTCAAGCAATTCTCCTGCCTCAGCCTCCCTAGTAGCTGGGATTACAGGCGCGTGCCACCACGCCTGGCTAATTTTTGTATTTTTAGTAGAGATGCAGTTTCACCTTGTTGGCCAGGCTGGTCTCGAACTCCTGACCTCAGGTGATACGCCTGCCTCGGCCTCCCAAAGTGCTGGGATTACAGGCATGAGCCACCGCTCCCAGCCACAAACCCAAGTTATTTTATTCCATCTTCTCCCTTACTCAGACCTACTCTAGTTTCCTCAAATGCCTCAACTAGAAATCTATATGTATCTACCTCATCCCCTACAAGCTCAGTAATTTTTAAATACTACCACTGTAGGCTCAAGTGAGCAAATTATTGCTCATTCAGGTTCACTGACAGTAGTTCTAAAGTGAATGCTTGTCTATAAAACAGAGCTCTGGGTAGAGGCCATAGTTTTCTATGTTTACAGCTTCCTCACACAATTAATCTTGCAGCTGCACTTGATTAGTTTTTGACATGAATGCACCGTCTTGGAGAGGTCAATACAAGGAGGTTTCCATCCTCTTAACACTCCCTCTAACCTACCCTCTTCAGAAACATTAACCACTTGTAAAAGCATTGCACAAGGAGGTCAGGAGTTCCACCATGCCCAGCTAATTTTTGTATTTTTAGTAGCGACGGGGTTTCACCATGTTGGCCAGGCTGGTCTGGAACTCCTGACCTCATGATCTGTCTGCCTCGGCCTCCCAAAGTGCTGAGATTACAGATGTGAGCCACAGCGATAACTACTCATAATACAAGGTGTCTGTACTAGGTTTCCAATTCAGAGTATAACAAATATTTTCTAAGGCTAAGATGCTCCTTTCTGTAAATTTCCATGGCATTTTGTACATAATTCTATTATAGCACTGCATAGATTTAAAATATAAGCCTCTTGAGAGCAAGAAAATCCCTAGTGCCTAGCAAAATAAAAAAAGACATAGAAGACAATATTTGTTTACTGAATTTATAAAACTAGGAACTCAGTCAAACGTTCTTCATTTCTAAGCATCTTTTTAAACTGTAGTTTCTATTATTTATACTTGTCTCTAACACCTGGTATAGTGCCTTTACATGGTACATGTTGAATCATCACTTGCTCATCCATTGCAAAAAAAAAAGAAAAGAGAGGGAGGGAAGAAATTGGAGGAAGTAAGAGAGGGAAAGAGGAAACGGAAAAGAGAAGAGAGGGAGAGGAGAGAAAGAGGAGATGGAAAGGAAGAGGAAGCAAGGAGAATGAGAGAGAGGGGAGTGGAGAGGGGAGGGGAGAGGGGAGGGAGGAGGGAAGGGAGGAGTGGGGGAGAAACAGAGCGGGGAGGAGAGGGAAGGAAAAACCAACTAACAAAAAACAACCTCAGACAACAGACATTTTCAGCTCAGGAAGTACCCTTATTAACTTTTTTGTTGCTGACTTTGTTTTGTTCTGTTTTGTTTTTCCCTAGAATACTCTAAGGTTTTTGAAGGGTTTCCAAGGATCCTGCTCTTGGAATGCCAAAACCCTCCATCCAAAAACAACAGATCTAAAAGAGGTATCCTAATACAAATGTGTAGTAAAATAAATTGTAAAACGGATTTTGACATACATTCTTACTCAAATATGGGAACTAAAAAACTTTAATCTCATGTACATAAAGAATAGAACTGAGGAGGATGGTTGGGAGGATGTTTGATAACAGACTAGTGTGACTATATTTAGCAACAATATTATGTATATTTAAAAATAACAAGAAGAGAGGGCTTGAAATGAAACCAACACATAAAAATGATAAACACTCAAGGTGATGGATACCCCAAATATTCTGACTTGATCATTACGTGTAAGAAATACTCACATGTAGCCCATAAAGATTTACAACTATCATGTACCTAAAAAATAAAAATAAAAAAGTATCCAAAAACTAAAAATAAAAATAGATAAATATTTTCTAAATGGATTTTGAGATGGAATTAATTTAACTGTTTTCCCAATAAATAAAATATACATTTTCTTCTCTGATAACATACAAATAAAAAAAATTTTTAGTAACTTTTTCATTCTAAGTAGCATTGTATTTATATGATATCCCTAGTAAGTGAATTTGCAAAACATACATCAATTAAATATGAAATTAGGATTTAAACTTAGACTCATGCCAACGCATAGCCTCAAGTGACATTTTTTTTTTTGCTAAGCTACACATAAAACCACACTGGCCATAAGTAAACCATGACAATAATAAAAAACTACCAATTTTAACAGAATTGGAAAGTCCCATCATAAAGAAATCTATCAATAGAAGAAATTTAGCAAATTGCACTTAGTAACATCAGACACAATTCTGTATCTAATGTCAAATTACAAGTTACCATCTCCTTTCTAGATTCTGATATACAAATATTTGGGCATCCAATAGCTTAAGATGCTTCCTGTTTTATGGGACAACACAAAGGAATTTAGTGTTTTTCCATTTATACTACTTCATAACTCCGTATGAGAGTCTGATACGTTTTACCCTTTATGCCGAATTAGAATTTCTTGCATTAAATTAAAAGAATATGTACTCGTCCAGCTATTGCACCTTCTGTTTATATCAGGAAACTTCTAAACATAATAGAATTATGTACAAAATGCCATGGAAATTTACAGAAAGGAGCATCTTAGCCTTAGAAAATATTTGTTATACTCTGATTTGGAAACCTAGTACAGACATCTTGTATTTTTTTCTAAAGAAAAAAAGTAAAAATTTTAATGTTGTTTGTCTAAAGACAAAAATAGCCTACATCTGAATTTCCTTTATTTTGGTACTATAAGTTTTGCTAATTTTTTTTCATTAGGAGAAATGTAACTATGTTTCATCAGTATCTCCCCAATGCTCTAAATTGCTAGTTTATAAACACCAATATTTAACATTAGCAAAGGTTAAGAGATCCAAAATATGTATCCATTCTTAAAGTAATTTAAATTCCATTTTGGATAGTAACTTTT
Organism: Pan paniscus; assembly: GCF_029289425.2. Classification (NCBI taxonomy): domain Eukaryota; kingdom Metazoa; phylum Chordata; class Mammalia; order Primates; family Hominidae; genus Pan; species Pan paniscus. The sequence continues at coordinate 88,101,493 of NC_073258.2, read as the reverse complement.
TAAAAAATTCTAAATACTTTTACAAGCCACTAAACATACACAGTGGATTATCCCACTTGGAAGATTATGCGTTAAAGTCTGAAAGTTCATGTTTCATTGAAAATTTCACTGGCTCTGGTCTCTATCTTATCAGAAAGTCAGGAAATTCTGAATAAGTGGCTAGAATGTACATAAGTATATTTGAAGTCTACTTCCTCACAACTCCAAAAAGATCTTCCTGTAAAACTAAGCCTCAATTTCAGTTCCCCCCATCAAATTCCCTAAAAATAATATTCCCCACTATAAACAAGAGAAAAAGAAAACAGTCTACTGCCAGGCATCTAAGCCTGATGTAGAAAAATGACAACAATTTTTAGGACCAAAAGATTTGCATATCCTAAAATAAACATGTAAATTTTTGGAACTTGATCACTTTTTAATAGTATTTCCTCAGCATCTGTGCCAAACTAAGTTAATTTCTTAGAAATTTTTTTAAATGTGTTAAATGATACTGTAACCTTAATAATCTTCATTTTTATTTTAAGCATACCAAATTAAAATATGAATATACCTGCAATATTTAATCAAATATTTAAGTTCAAAATTTGCAGACATTTCACCATTGCAAAGGATGATGAGTGTTACAATTCACTTTTTAGCACAAAATCCTAAAATATTTCCCCCAAAATCTGTCACAAATATTGTTCCAACATAATTTTACTCTCTCACTCAAATTATAAAGGAACATTTTAAAAACTGGTTTGTTTTCTTGGGTAATAATTCCAGCAAACAAAATGGTATCATTCCATACAAGTTTACAACTGCCATAAAATAGTCTCGCACAGATACTATGTAAAATTTTGGAACTTTATCACTTTTTAATAGTATTTCCTCAGCATCTGTGTCAAACTAAGTTAATGGTATCATTCCATACAAGTTTATAACTGCCATAAAATAGTCTCGAACAGATACTATATACTGTTTTTAAAAAACCACCATAAACTATTACCCAAATGCTTTTCTTTAAATGTCTTCAAATTTTACTCATTATTAATAACATCGAACATCAACATTGACAGGCACACTCTAAGCAACTGTAGGATGAAAATAACAGGCATGCAAAAACAATTTTTACTCGTGTGAAGTAAGAAAATGACTTTTTCGTCTGGGCACAGTGGCTCATGCCTGTAATCCCAACGCTTTGGGAGGCGGAGGCTGGCAGATTGCCTGAGGTTGGGAGTTCGAGAACAGCCTGACCAACATGGAGAAACCCCGTCTTTACTAAAAATACAAAATTAGCCAGCTGTAATCCCAGCTACTCGACTGGCTGAGGCAGGAGAATCGCTTGAACCGGGGAAGTGGAGATTGCGGCGAGCTGAGATCATGCCATTGCACTCCAGCCTGGACAACAAGAGTAAAACTCCATCTCAAAAACAAGAGAGAAAGAAAGAAAGAGAGAAACAGAGAGAGAGAGAGAGAAGGAAGGAAGGAAGGAAGGAAGGAAGGAAGGAAGGAAGGAAGGAAGGAAGGAAGGAAGGAAGGAAGGAAGGAAAGAGAAAGAAAGAGAAAATGACTTTTTCAATTATACAAATTAAAATTCATCATTCTTGTCAGAATCATATTTAAAAAAAAGAAAAAGAAGACAGGGGAGAAGGAAAGAAAGACATTTGACAGTAAATAAATTACCTACATTTGGATGGTTGGATTTGCATTCGATGTCTTGCAAAGAATACTCATGTTTCTTGGTAAAACAAACATAATTCAGATTTTAATAAGCTTCCTTCAGATAACACATAAAGAAGACTAAATTTTTAATGTATGTTTCACACTTTAAATAAAAGGCATGCTTTGTTTCTAAAAAGTAAAATGTATAATGCTGATATGGTTTTAAAATTTAAAAAGATAGAAACAAGCATTCATTAAGTAACATATATGCATCATTTTAGTAAGAAAATATAATTCATCCATTTATGAGTTTATGTAAAAGATAACCTCATGACACAGTATCAAGAAATTAGCAAGATACCTATAATTTCCTTTAAAAAAATGCCACAACATTGACTTTCACGAGAGCTCTAAGTACACTGGATTTAGTTAGGTTTTCCCTTCTCTATTTCCATACTTACAGCAACTACTGACTTCAAAGAGAATTATGGAAGATGAACAGAGAATATGAAGAGCAACAGGAATCTTGTTCAATATAATAAATTAGGAACAAGAAGGCAAAAATTTTAACCAGAGTTTTTATGGGTGCTTTAATTTGTATATTTTATGATAACCAAGTTTTCCACTGTATATACACATACATACAAATACACAACACACACACACATACACAGGTATTATTATTCTTTAAGAAGGTGGAACTATAAAATGTAGAATAAACTATACTGTACAAGTAAATAGTAGTAAAGATCTGACACAGGATAGTACAAGAGAATTTCAAAACTCTTTGCCCACTAAACGATTTGAGATTTTTTCATTTGCAGAATAGTATACAGTTAGCTGGACTAAAATACTGCAAACTTTAGCATAAGTAAGAGTGCTTTTTAAGTTCAACCACAGCTGCCAGTTGTCTTGTGGAGGTATTTTGTTGATTTTAAGAATACGTGCAAGAAACAGCAGCTTTCCCAGCACTTCAGTCAACAAAGATCTACATTTACCAATTTTTTTTTAACTTGTGCAGAAAATATGTTGTCTTTTGTGTGGAGCCACAGTTTCTTTTTCATTAAATGAAATGGAAGTAAAATCCATTAAAAGGCTTAAAATTCACACAGGAACAAAGTCTTTTAAATGTGTTTAACTGATTCAAAACATTTTATGAAGACTTTAAAGAATAAGCATGAATGTCATGAACATTACTACATTAATCTTCTCTGCTAGTAAGTGAAAAAAGCAAAGATAACAAGCCTATGGCTTACCACAAAAATTCTTTATCACAGTCCACAGCAATACTTCAATGCACACAAATTAAATAAATGTATTGTGTATCTACTGTATCCTAGCATGATCCTAGGCCTATTAAAAAATTCAAAACAAGTATAATGTATGACTTCATATATACATACAAATATATATGTTTATATAATATATAATATAATATATAAGAATATATATGGTCTTTAAGTGAACAATTCAAGACTTAAATCTGAACCAACTAAAGAAAAAATTTTAAAAACCTAACTGAGTTCTTAATTCTTTATTTCTGATTACACATTGAAAAGAGAAGTCAGATATTCTTAATTACATAAGCCACAAAATCAAAAGCTTAACAATTATTCCCTGGGTACTTAGAAGAAATTAACAGTTATCCCCCCACCAAAAACAGTGATTTTCAATTCTCACTACCAAATTAAAGTAATTTCATATCTGGAGTCTCATCAATATTTAGCTCTTGGGAAAAATAAATGGGAAAATAAAACAGAAGAACCTGAAAATTTTGCAGATTACAAGGAAAATGGATAAAAATTAGCAGAGGCTAAACTAAATAACAATCTGTGTCTTAATCTATATGAAAACTCTAGATTAAGTGATTTCATAAATTTGTCTTATAATTTTCAAGTATCTCCTAAATATTTCTTGAATCAGATCTCACCACCACTACACCCCCACTTAGAATCTGCTAGACACAAGCTCCTCAAGAGCGGGTACCTTGTTGTCTCCACCCCACTGCTGTGTATCACTCAGTCTTAACTTAATGATGGCCTATTATATATGATGAAAAAAGAAATGAATACACAAAAAATGACATTTTTTTTTTTTGAGATGGAGTCACCCAGGCTGGAGTGCAGTGGTGCAATCTCAGCTCACTGCAACCTTTGCCTCCCAGGTTCAGGTGATTCTCCTGCCTCAGCCTCCCAAGTAGCTTGGACTACAGGTGGGTGCCACCAGGCCTGGGTATTTTTTATATTTTTAGTAGAGACGGGGTTTTCCCATGTTGGCCAGGCTGGTCTTGAACTCCTGATCTCAAGTGATCTGCCCACCTTTGCCACTGAAAGTGCTGGAATTACAGGCGTGAGCCACCAAGCCCGGCAAACCAAAATATTTATTAAAAGCAGTATACACGGCTCACCCACACATACAATCACATTCTTATAAATATGTAAACTGGTTTTATTAAAAATGAATTTATGCCAGCCTTTATAAACAGTAATAGATCTAGAAACAAAAATTCAAATTGTTTTATCAAATTACATGGAATAAAGCTTATTTCTCTTATTTATAAATAAAATAATAGCTGATATCTTCAAGTAGCACACACATTTCAAAAGAACATAGGTGGTTTTTTGAAAACTCTTACATTCACTCATATTTACCTAATTGCCTTCAAAAACAAGTTAAAACACAAACATGGGTAAAACAAGTTTACTTCTCTTTAAAGAACTGATAAACTTCTAATGTTTGCCTTTATATAACATACATAAATATGTAATTCATTTTATTCCCATTGACTTACAGCAAAAAAAGAAACAATCTTCTGAATATAAATTTGTCTTTAAAATTTAACCCAAAAAATACTGAAATTGGTACCAGAAATGGCCTTAAGAAAGACAGACATCTACATAAATCAATTATAAAAGAAATAGAAGTGGCTCATGCCTGTAATCCCAGCACTTTGGGAGGCCAAGTTGGGCGGATCACGAAGTTAGGAGATCGACACCATCCTGGCCAACATGGTAAAACCCCGTCTCTACTAAAATACAAAAAAAAAAAAAAAATTAGCTGGGCACGGTGGCACATGCCTGTAGTCCCAGCTACTGGGGAGGCTGAGGCAGGGGGATCGCTTGATCCCAGGAGGTGGAGGTTGCAGTGAGCCCAGATCGCGCCACTGCACTCCAGCCTGGAGCAAGACTCCATCTCAAAAAAAAGAAAAGAAAAGAAAAGAAAAGAAACAAAAGAAATAGAAAAACCAGTAATAGAGCTCTCAAAAAAATGCCCCACATCCAGATGACTTCTCAGGAGAATGCTAGCATACTTTTTAAAAGTATAAACTCCCAATGCTACTTTAAAATTATTCCAAAAACATAGATAATAAGGAAAACTTCTAAGTTATGTCTTTAAAGTGAGTATATAACACTGATCCCCAAACCTAAAAACAAGGCAGTCAAAAAGAAACTACGCAACACATATCAATTGTCAACACTGTTGCAAACAATTCCGAATAATAGACTCTAACAGGAAATTCTTAGAAATCACATATGATGATCACCGTGGTTTTAAAATATATCCCACAAATTCTTTACTTCTTCCTTCCAAAGGTAGTAGAATCTAATTCTTCCCTGCCCCAAAGTGTTGACTGTACTTAGTGAATCGCTCCTAATGAATAGAATGGTGGCTCACACTTGTAATCCCAGCACTTTGGGAGGCCGAGGCAGGCAGATCACGAGGTCAAGAGATCGAAACCATCCTGGCTAACACTGTGAAACTCTGTCTCTACTAAAAATACAAAAAAATTAGCCGGGCGTGGTGGTGGGCACCTGTAGTCCCAGCTTCTCAGGAGGCTGAGGCAGGAGAATGGTGTGAACCCGGGAGGTGGAGCTTGCAGTGAGCCGAGATCGTGCCACTGCACTCCAGCCTGGGTGAAAGAGGGGGACTCTGTCTCAAAAAAAATAAATAAATACTGCCAAAGTAAGGGTGTGTGACTTCTGATATCAGGAGATAATAGACATTGTGGCTTCCTCCTTGCCCTCTCTTAGGACACACTCTAGAGGACATAAGGACGAAGCAAACTTATGGAGAGGTCAAGCTGGTGAGGAACTAAGGCCTCCTTGCAACCAGCCGGCAAGGAATTAGAGTTTTGTGTCAACAGCTATGTGAATGAGCGATTTTGGAAGATTCATAAGAACCTATGTTGCAAATTAGTAAACTATAGTATGGAATAATAAAGAATAAAACAACTGTAGTTAATGAACCAAGTAAAATAAAAGTAGTGGTTATGTTGATATGCAAATACATATTATCCAAAAACTGGTAACCAGCAAAGAAAATTTTAAAATAGTATATTGTCTGTGAATATACAATTTAAGTATACATGAAGACAAAAAAATAGTAAGATCGAGAAATATCTATTGCAAAAATAATAAACTCATTGGTTACACAACCTAGACCACAATAGAAAATCAGGAAGACATCAAATATCTGCTGCTGTCTTTCTCTTTCAGGTCACTCTTCAAGGACCTTCTGCTCTGATTCTGTGATACTGGTAGCCTTCAGGAATCTCCTTCATATTAATGCTAGCTTCCTTAACATTAATGACAAATAGTTTACCTAGCACTTTAAAGTTTTTTTTTTTAAGGCAACCTTGTCTCACAGTGATTGCCAACAAATACCTACAAAGAGTTACCTTTTTAAAAATATCTTAGAAATTTCAAGACTTCTAAGTATTTTAGAAGTTTCAAATTTTCCAATTATTAAAACACCATTGAAAAAGAAAAAAACTAAGAAAAAGTTTGCTTGATTCTTGTTTAAAATTCTCTCTCCTTCTCTCTCCCTCTCTCTCACCGAACACCATCATTACCACTACTTCTCTTTTAACCAGATGGTTTTCTGTTTTCCATGGCATTATCTACAATAATCCTCACAGATAGCAACCAAAAATAAAGTGGAAGTAGTCAGTGACAGTACTTCACAGAGATGCTGATTATGTTTATCAGGGAGTAGTAAGAGCTTTGAAGTCAGGAGGAAAATCTATAAAGAAGCAAGAAAGAATTTGACAAGTAGAACCTATTTCACAAGATTATTAAATAAAGTATATGAGATTTTTGTAAGAGTTCTCTTAGAAATCAGATTCAAAAGTATCATAAAGCAGTTCCTTTTTCTACATGATTGATTTAAAAAGAAAAGTGCTGATTTTGTATCTACTGTTCTGTCTTTGGCCTTTCCAAATGATTTTTTATTTTATGTATTTTATTTATTTATTTATTCATTCATTCATTCATTCATTCATTCATTATGAGACAGGATCTTGCTCTGTCACCCAGGTTGGAATGCAAAGCATGATCAAGGCTCACTGAAACCTAAACTTCCCAGGCTCAAATGATCCTCCCACCTCAGCCTCCCATGTAGCTGGGACTACAGGCACATGCCCGGTCAATTTTTTTTTTTTTTTTTTTTTTTTTTTCTGTGGAGACGGGATCTCACTATGTTGAGCCCAGGCTAGTCTCAAACTCTTGGGCTCAAGCATCCTCCCTCTTTGGTCTCCCAAAGTGCTAGGATTACAGGTGTGAGGCACTGTACTTACCCTAATTTTTTTAAATCTATTTAATGCAGTTTCAGAATGTATACTTCACAGTTCTATAAATATTTTTGTAAAACAAATGTGTAATCAGTGGGATGCCACCCATGAGAAGATATTCTGTCTGCCATCCTCATCACCGTACAAATTTAACTGCTTCTGTCAATTAAGAAATGTCTGAGAGGCTGGGCGCGGTGGCTCACGCTTGTAATCCCAACAATCTGGGAGGCTGAGGCAGGTGGATCACCTTGGGTCAGGAGTTTGAGACCAGCCTGGCCAACATGGTAAAACCCCGTCTCTACTAAAAATATAAAAATTAGCCAGGCATGGTGGCACATGCCTGTGATCCCAGCTACTTGGGAGGCTGAGGCAGGAGAATTGCTTGAACCCGGGAAGCAGAGGTTGCAGTGAGCCGAGATCACACCACTGTACTCCAGCCTGGGAGGCAGAGTGAGAAGAAAGAAAGCAAAGAAAGGAAAGGGAAAGGGAAAGGAAAGGGAAAGGGAAAGGGAAAGGAAAAGGGAAAGGAAAAGGAAAAGGGAAAAGGAAAAGGAAGGAAAGAAAGGAAAGGAAAGAAAAAAGGAAAAGTAAGGAATAGCATTATTACAGACATGAAATATTGAACACAACCCAAATGTTTAACAACAACAGAATGAGTAAATAAATTATGGTATAACTATACTATGGAATAATTATATTATAGTTATGAAGAATAAGTTGAACTGGCACATGTACCAAATGTTCATATAGATGTATGCATTTATGTGAAGATGAATACAAAACAGTCAAGGATACATCAAACCATTAACAGTGGTTAATCCAGAAGGCAAGAATAGAAAAGAGTGAAAAAACAGGGATACTCATTTTTTACTTTATACATTTTTACATATTTTGAAATTTTGTCAAGTATTAATAGTGTATATTGCTTCTATAATTTTTTTTTTTTTGAGACTGAGTTTCACTCTTGTCACCCAGGCTGGAGTGCAATGGCACGATCCTGGCCCACTGCAACCTCCACCTACTGGCTTCTAGTGATTCTCCTGCCTCAGCCTCCTGAGTATCTGGGATTACAGGCGCCAGCCTCCATAACTGGCTAATTTTTGTATTTTTAGTGGAGAGGGGGGTTTCATCATGTTGGCCAGGCTGGTCTCGAACTCCTAACCTCAGGTGATCCACCCACCTCAGTCTCCCAAAGTGCTGGGATTACAGGCATGAGCTACCACGCCCAGGCCGCTTCTATTATTTTTTAGCTACCCAGTGGAAACATTAAAAGACAAGATAAGGGTAAAAAGAGGGTGAATAAAACGAGACAAAATACAGAAAGCTAGGCTATAACTTCTTATTTTTTTCAGACTTGAATTCAAATTGGCTCAATTCAATTAACCTAGAGAAACTCCAAGACTTTATCATAAAGCCCTCTGTATGAGATTGAGGGGTGGCGTATGAACAAAAATATGACTGTACAAACTACACTGGCTTCCTCTACAACACTCTAAAGAAACAAGCATAAGAACACCGCATAGCAATCTGCTGAACTTCACCATCACAACAAAGGGGGTTCTGTAAGGGAGCTCTCGCTCTCATTGTTCGACACTGAACTTGTAAGTGGGAATTCTGAATAAAAAATCTTTAGCAAAATATCCTGTAGCATAAACACAAAACACTCTTTCTAAACAAAGACAGATAAAGACAACATTAACTGGGTCTCTAAGTATAATATAGTCTAAGAAGATTTAATTTTGAAAGACTGGCAAATAAACAGCCCCTAGCCAGGCATAAGTAATATTCTGTACTAGATGAATGAACGGTGAAAGAATCTGATTTTGCTTATTTTCCCACAAACAACAAGAAGTTGTTGTAATTGGATGGTGGCTAGATGTTTTCTTTGCAATTTTACAATTTGGTTGAAAAATGTTCCAATCTTTAAGATTTGAAGTTATAAAATACCATCAAAAGATTATCAATAGTCAAAGTACTATAAGCATTAAGTAAATTTAATGGCAACTACGTTCACACACAAGTGCATACAGACACATACACGCACAGCATGTTTCAGCTCATCTTACCATACAATCATTACAACAAACTACATTTTGTTAGGGCACAAAGAGAGTGTGGTTTGAGGATCCATGACAGTTAAGGTCAAGATCTGCAAGATCCCCAAAGCCCATGGGAGGGTTATATCGAGTTCAATAGGATCTATTAGATTTGGCAGTTAGTGTTCCAACTCAACCACAATACTTTATGACAAATAGTAACTATTTCTCCATTCCCTGTTTTCATCTCACATGAACACATTAATCAGAATCTGGCCTCAGGTATTCCACATGGTCAACTTAGTACACATACTTTCCCTGCTGGCCCCTCTAACTTATTGCTCTTTAGCTTGGAGACTTTCTGTGAAGTACCGCTATGTAACCTCTGGCACATGAGTTCAAGCTAACCCTCTGTGGGAAATAAATTGTAAGAGTTTTATTAATGAATTCTTAACTTGGCTTGACATAGCTCCCCATGAGACACAAAGCAAGCACTAAACATTTAAAATCTCAAAGTCAAAATAAGTTTGAGAACCCAGTAGGATAAAGTAAAATATTCTTAGCTAATCATAAGCATTTGGTCAAACTATTATTTTAGATAAGACCCACCTGATTATAAATCATAAAATCAAAGTACCCATAGTATTAACTACACAATAATTATATTTTCTAGTGTATCCCCTATAAACATTGTTTTATTATCCTTATTATCCTTAATATTTCCCCTCTCTTGTTTTACAAAATCACTTTCTGCTCATTCCTCCACCAATTTTAAATCAAAATGTGGGGTATCACAGAGTAAAAAAATTAGGCCATAAATCAGGTGACTCTAATTACTGAGTTTCAAAATGTTTCACAAACAAAATCATAATTTTATAAATCTTTATATTTTCCTACTATTAAGTGGAGATAATTTTAATAAATATATACGAGGTTAAATGAGTATTACAATGTGAATTATTCAAATTTCCTGTGAGAAAAATTTTAATCAGCTTTAAAGATAAACTTTATTAACAAAAAAAGATGAACTTCATTGTAAGTAACAGATTTCTCAAGGGGAAAACTAAATCCCACACTACTAACTTCATAGTGGACAAATCTTTTAAAATCATCCACTCCTATATCCTATACAACCAAAATTATATCAGATGAAAACTTTAATTCATGGGGTATGAGTAACTCTTAAATAATAAAACACTATATAAGTTAAAAATCCTTTTGTGAACTAACAACAGTCCCTTGGGGAAATGGCTGATTGTAGCTGGGGCCAGGAGCTATACAAGATGAACCTAGAACTTCTTATCTTACCAGACTACTACTAGGGTTATAGCCAAAGGATTCAGAAGGCAACTTGTAGAGGTTTCCACTGGCCAAAGAAGGGACAACTTTACCTTCAAGAAGGATAACTACGGCTGGGCACGGTGGCTCATGCCTTTAATCCCAGCACTTTGGGAGGCCAAGGCGGGCAGATCATGAAGTCAAGAGATTGAGACCATCCTGGCCAACATGGTGAAACCTCGTCTCCACTAAAAATACAAAAAATAGCTGAATGTAGTGGCACATGCCTGTAGTCCCAGCTGCTCAGGAGGCTGAGGCAGGAGAATCACTTGAACCTGGGAGACAAATGTTGCAGTGAGCCAATATCACGCCACTGCACTCTAGCCTGGTGACAGAATGAACCTCTGTCTCAAAAAAAAAAAAAAAGAAGGATAACTACAACAGATTGAAACACACAAAATATGTTTAAATCTATGATTTCCTAATAATGATTTATAAAACATCATTACTCATTTCTTGAGGATTTTTATAAACTAATGCATCATTTTGAATAATGTTAAATAAAGGGAGAAAATCAAGACTTTATCTTATCTTTCCCATATGAAAGGCAACCAAATAGTTGAAGAATACAAGTTTCCCTTTACACAGGTATTCTAACTGATAAAAGAATATATCCATTTTGCAAGCCTAATAAACACAAGTAATGATAGGTAATCGTCACCAATGACTGCTAACAAGACATACAAACAAAGCCAACCAGATATTATGTGTCTCTTCATGGAAGTACACAAAACCAATTATGATTTATTTCTGAGAGGAGGAAAAAAAAACACCACATATGAATTTAATCAAGCCTCTAGATCTATTACTGATTTGCAGGAAATACAGAGAACCAAGAAAGAATACCACAAGGATCAGCAAAAATCAGACTGTGAGAAGCTTTACGGTCTGGTTTCTTCAATAAATTTCTAGGAAACCATAGAGAGAGGGATGAGGGGGGAACCAACCAATTCAAATAAATTTAAGATCTTAACTAACTGGAATATATAGATCTTATCTGGATTCTGATTTTAACAAATGAGAGAGAGGTGACTGGGAAAATGTGAACACTGGCTAAATACGATAATAAGGAAAAATTTTTCAGTGAGATGAATAGCATTGTGTTTATATTTTTAAAAGGAGAGTCCTTATCTTCTAAGGATACATACTGAAATATTTACATAGAGTGATATGATGTCTGAAATTTGCTTCAAAATTATTGAGGGAAGGTAGTAGTGGTTAGGGATATAAAGAAGACTGGCAATCAGTGAGAATTATTAAAACTGGATGATGGCTACATTGGGGGATTATCCTCTTTACTTTTGTATAAGCTTAAAATTTTCTAAAATAAAAAGAAATTTTAACTGAAAAATCATTTTATAATATACAAAGTGGCACCCTAAGTTTTTATTTAGCAAACAGGATGTTTGCCATACTGGGTTTTCACAAAGGTAAACCAACGTGTGTTAATACTTCCATCTTGGGTACATTAAATTCTTATAAATCATTGTTAACTTATAAGAGTATGTAACAACATCAACATTCCAGGCATTGTGCTAGAAGCTACAGGCATTCAATACAAAAAGTAATCTATACAGAATAAAGACAATGATTTCATTATATTTAGAGTCTCTTATATAACACAATACTATTTAAGGGAAAAAAAGGGGGGCATCTTACACACACTATGAAATACACATAAAGTCCACACAATTTGTCATATCTATAGTTTCTCAAACATATTTGCCACTAGAAACTCCTTCATTTACTATATGAGCTAAGCAGTAATATTCTAAAATTCACTATGTATTGTCTTTTGTTCTTAAAGACCTAAAGTAATCGTCAGACCCTTCATTCTATGAATTTTTTACCCAAAAGCCATTTTCTTAGTCTAAATTACAGATTAATTCCTCATGATGCATTTTTCCCAGACCAACATTAAAAGTCATACTCTATTACTACTGAAGGCTGAAAACTGTTAAATAAAATAATTAATCCAATTATTCAGGTAATATTAAATAGAAAGGCTATCGAAAATCAAACAGTTCTTGTACAATAAATATGTGATATTCATATACCCATTCTTTAATTTTTTGATGACTTCTTTGGATCACAGATAATTCACAAAACAAATCAGAGACAAGGTTTCAATTTCACATATAATATTCTAAAAGAACAAACAAAACAACTGTGACATTAAATACCTTATGAATTTAAAACATTCTAAAATACTTGAAAGATATATTGCAAAATTTTTCTAAGTAGAAAATGTTCACTGAACGTGCTCTTAGAACAAAAAAGGTAAATAATCGTTTAACTCTCGGATTTTTTTTTTTTTTTTTTTGAGACGAAGTCTGGCTCTGTTGCTCAAGTTGGAGTGTGATGGCATGATCTCAGCTCACTGCAACCTCCACCTCCCAGGTTCAAGCGATGCTTCTGCCTCAGCCTCCCAACTAGCTGGGATTACAGGTGCCCGCCACCACGCCCAGCTAATTTTTGTATTTTTAGTAGAGATGGGGTTTTACCGTGTTAGCCAGGCTGGTCTCGAACTCCTGACCTCAGGTGATCCACCCACCTCAGCTTCCCAAAGTGTTGGGATTACAGGCGTGAGCCACCGCACCTGGCCAGAATTTTTAAACACATAGCATATAGAAAGTAAGTCCATTCACAAGTTTTAGTGTCAATGCATACATTTCAATTATCCTAAGAAATCCACCTTACTTTTATCAGACAATTTAACTGTAATGTCCTTTTTGAAAATAGTGTTTTAGGAATTAAAACATTAAAAGCTAAATTTAACTTACCTTTAACTTTACTATTGAGTATAGAGAAAACAAATAACAAAAAAATTTTAGTGATGGCCAGGCGTGGTGGCTCACGCCTGTAATCCCCACACTGGGGGAGGCTGAGGCAGGCAGATCACAAGGTCAGGAGTTCGAGACCAGCCTGACCAACATGGTGAAACCCTGTCACTACTAAAAATACAAAAATTAACTGGGCGTGGTGGCACACACCTGTAATCCCAACTACTCAGGAGGCTGAGGCAGGAGAATCGCTTGAACCCAGGAGGCAGAGATTGCAGTGAGCCAAGATTGAGCCACTGCACTCCAGCCTGGGCAACAGAGCGAGACTCTGTCTTAAAAAAAAAAAAAAAAATTAGTGATTACCAACTCATGTTAATTTTAAAAAATCAGTAATTTAGACAGCTACAATTCAGATACAGTAGAGCTTTCAGCTTCAATCGATAGCTTTCTCTCATTGCCCTCCATTAACCTCAACTCTTGGAAACATGTTCTACTGGAATTAAAAGTAATCAAATCCTAACAGATTATATGCATATGATTAAAAATTCTATCTAATACCATACTAAGATCCTAAGATAAATATAATTCTAGTTATATTCTATATAAAAGTAGGCCATTACACAAAGAAAATCACATTTAAAATATTTAGCAGTAAATATTCAAGAGAAAAATTTAAAAACACAAATGAAACAATTTTAAAAGTGAGATCTATGAAAGCAGAAACCATAGCTCATTTATTATTACATTCACCGGTGTCTAGAAAACAGTTAAAAAACACAAAAATTTTCTAGAGAAAAAAAATTTCATAAAGGAAATCTGATCTTCCATGAAGTAAAATAAAAAGTAGTAAATGAAAGTACCTGCAGACATCTCCATAATATTAACATTAAAGTCAATTGTTTTAATAATCAAACACTGTGAAAGAAGAAAAGCAAACAGAAATTGTATTTGCCATATACTTAGATGTTAGTGATGCAAGGAGATTCAAATTTCTGCTCACAAACACATATTTCTCATCATCTACCACTCACAGCACCTTAGTTAAGGTGCTACCATTTAAATAATTTTATCATAACTAGGTATATACAATTACTACAGATTATATTCAACAACCTGTAATAGATGAAGAAGATCCAGTATTACAAGTCTGGGCAATGGACAAGAAACCATAACTTAAACACAATCAAAAGAGAGCTTTTGTTCCTTTTTCTTATCTTAATTTGAGTGCAGAATCTGTTTAAAATAGCATGTAGGTCACACAATATACACTGTTCACACCTAATATTAATAAAAAATAAAAAACGTACATTTCATTTGAAATGCAAACACACTAAACAAGTTTTCATGAAAAGGCAATAAGTAGAAACTTCATTTTAATACTAGTAGATATTACATATAAAAATATCATTCTATATTTTTAGTTTTGGCAAATGCTTTTCAAGTTCTTTTCCTTACACTTTAATAAGAATATTAAGGCTTACTCTCATTTCAAATACACTCCATGAAAACAATTCTCTCTTTAAAAAAAAAAGCCACCCTCATTCAAAAGGAAATTGAATAGTTTATCATCATATAGAAACACAAACTACAATGATTCAATTCTCATAAAAGAATCTGTAGAACTAGCCTCTTTAATTGTGCACCTTAATCTTCAATACGCCAGGTGAAATCATTAGAACCAAAGTGTTCTGAGCACTACTGCTCTCAATACATTTTTTATCTTAAGAATTACTTTTTAATATTTTAATTACAATAAAATTTACTTTATAAGTTTTAACCTATAATTTATAGGTTTTAACAAATACGTGGAGTCATGTATCCATTATTAGTATCACTATGCCGAACAATTTCATCACTCAGAAAATTCCCTCATTCTGTCTTTGTAATCAACCCTTCCCTGCACTTCCAATCTCTGACAAACACTGATCTGGGTCTCCATGTCTACAGTTTTTGCTTTTGCAGAATGTCATATAAATTGAATCACACGATATTTGGCATTTTTGGAATTTACTGAATATTATGAATCTGTAAATGTGTCTTTCACCAAAGATGAAAGTTTTCAGCTATTATTTCTTCAGTACTTTTTCTGTACCAATCTCTTTGTCCTCTCCTCTGGGTCTCTTATGACGTAATTGTTATACCTTTTCTATCATCCCATAGATCTCTACACTGTGCTCATTTTATTGTCTTTTATCTTTACTGTTCAGATATTATAATTTCTATTGCCCTTTCTTCAATTTCACTTAATCTTTTTTCTGTCCCCTCCATTCTGCTGTTGGACTCATCTAGAACATTTTTAGGTATTTTAGTATTTTAATATATTTGGATTATTGCTACTTCCTATCCTAAAAGTTTCTGTTGGTTCTTTTTCTACTTTCCTTGCTGAGAACTTCATTCTTTCTCTTCACTTCAAAAGTGTTTGCTCTGACTTCAACAGGACAGAGTTATAATAGCTGCTCTAAGAACTTTGTCATAATTCCAGTATCCAGGTCATCTTAGGAATGGCATTTGTTAGCTGCTGTTTTTCCTACAACAGTTGATGATTTCCCTGAGTCTTGGTTATGTCCAATCATGTTGGAGTGTATCCCAGAAAGGGGAGGGAGACCTTAAATATTGCATTTTGACACTCTTGGTCATGCTAAAGGCTTTTGGTCCTCTGGAGAATGGATTTGTTTTTGTTTTCATTTTTAATATTTTTGTTGTTGTTGACAATCAACCCTGTTAGCTTCAAACCACAAGTCCCAACCTACCTGGTGGGCTGTGACTTCAAAGTCAATTCAGTTTCCCAAGTCTTTTTAGTGATGTTTACTCTATCCTCATATGTGTCCCTAAAAGCCAATCTAGGACAAAGACGGTGGTCTACAATGTAGTTCAGTTATCAAACTTTTTATTTCATCTCCTTGAAAAAGTTCCACACATGCTCAGCTTAGGGATGAGTCTGGGTCTTCATGCACAGATTTAGGTCATCTTTTTCTCTACCTACTTCCTCTCCATAATTTCCCCAACACTATCTGTCTCCTAGACCCCTTGTCTTAATTCTCTGGCTACAAAACTGGTGTTTTTGCCTCCACACACACTCATATACTTTCTGCAACTGCATCTGCCTTGTGGAGAAGTGGCAAGAAAGGGGGGAAAAAAGCAAAAACTAACAGATATTCTCCCCTCATTCTTTGGGCTACAGGGGCCCATTTTTCCAGTTTATCTGGTCAAAGAAAAAGATTATCTTTCAGAGTTTTAAATGCCTGCATAGTTGCCATTGCCACCACCACCACCATTGCAGGGGAACGGCCTCATGATTAAGGCTTACCTGGGGTCCCACCAGAAAAGTAAAACAAAAACCAGAATACAAAACACAAAGAAAACAGTGATTTTCCACACAGACTCCTTCGCACAGGGGCCCTTCTTTCCAGTCCTCTGACCATAAACAGAGAAAAAGAGGATTTTTCTGTCTGCATCTGTTGTGCAGACCAAGAATAAGATGCCCTGGAGTCCAAGCTGGGAGAAAAAGAAAGGGGAAAAGGGGAGAGAAAACAACAACAACAACAACAGAAAAAAACAGAAAACTTGCCAGTATCAGTCATACCTCCAGGTTGGAAGTGCATCCTGAACCTCCTGCTATTATTTACTCTTCAGAGACCTCAAACAGCTGTGCTGTGTATTCTGTCCAGGGTTTTTAGTTGGAATGCACGGGACAGAGTCTTGCTCTATATTAGTAGAATCAGAACCACAGAAATTCTAGACATAAACCCTGACATTTATGTCAACTGTTTTTTAACAAAGATGCCAAAGCAATTCAATGGGCAAAGACAGACTTTTCAAAAAATGCTGCTGGTACAACTGAATACACACAGGCAAAAAATTAAAAAAAAATGAACTCGGATTTTCACCTCAAACCGTATTTAAAAGGTGAAACAAAGACTTATATGATCTGAAGAGAAACCAGAGTACCTCACACCGTATTTAAAAGTAAACTCAAAACAGATCACAGACCTAAATGAAAAACAAAGGAGAAAATCTTTGTGACCCCCAACTAGGTAAAGATTTCTTGGATATGATAGCAAAAGTATAGCTCATAACAGAAAAAAAAATTAATGAATGGAACGTCATCAAAATTTAGAACATTTTGTCTTCAAAAAGCACTATTTAGAAAGTGAAAACACAGGCCACGATCTGGGAAAATATATTCCCAAATCCTATATTTAATAAAAGATTTGATCCAAAATGAAAAATTTTTCAAAGTCACCTCCTGCAATTCAGTAATAAGACAATAAACCCCATGAAAAAAGGGCAAGAAAATTTAATAGACATTTCACAAAATATATACAAATGCCCAATAAGCACTATGAAAAGAAGTCCAACATCACTAGTCATTAGGGAAATGAAAATTACCATAAAAATTACCATACATTTCTAGAATGGCTATAATAAAATAGTCTGATCATGCCAAATGTTTGCAAGGATGCTGACAAACTGGACCCCTCACACACTGCCAAGTGGCAATGTAAAATGGAACTACTTTTTTTTTTAAGCATTATTCTTATGACCTAACAATTGTACATTTAGGAATCAAGTCAAGAGAAATTAAAACATATGTCAACCCAAAGACTTCTCTCCAATTTTCATAACTGAAAACTGGAAATAATCCAAATGGTCAATTAATATGTCCATAAACAAAATGTAATCCAAACAATGGAATACTATTCAGTCATGAAATGGGAAAAAAAACGTACTGATATGAATGGACCTCAAAAACATTATGTTGGACAGGCATGGTGGCTCACACCTATAATCCCAGCAATTTGGGAGGCCGAGACAGGCAGATTACTTGAGGTCAGGAGTTCAAGACTCACCTGGCCAACATGGTGAAATCCCGTCTCTACTAAAAATACAAAAATTAGCCAGGTGTAGTGGCGCACCCCTGTAGTCCCAGCTACTCAGGAGACTCAGGCAGGAGAATCACTTGAACCTGGGAGGCAGAGGCTGCAGGGAGCTGAAATCACTCCAGCCTGGGGAAGACAGTGAGACTCCATCTCAAAAAAACAAAATGCATTATGTTAAGGAAAGGAAGGCAGACTCAAAAGGGCATATATTGTATAATTACATGTACATAAAATTTTCAGAAAAACAGAGTTTAGATTGTGGCATAATAAAAATATATCTGGACTTTGTTCCTAGTTCCTGGCACAGGGCTTCAAAAACCCTTGGAATTTCATAGGTGACCGTACTGTCTTTGCTATGCTGATGAGGTTGCTCATGGTGATAGCTTCCAGCTAGGGACTGGTCACCAAAAAAACCAAACACATGATTAAAGGGTTGGAACTCTAGGCCAACAGCACCTCCAAGGACAGGAGGGGAGCTGGAGACAGTTCAATCACATGGCCAATAATTTAATCAATCACACCCATATACTGAAACCCCAATAAAAGCTCTGAACACTGAGGCTTGGTGGACATACTGACATGCAGAGAGGGTAATGTACCCTGACTCTACAGGGAGAGGGCATGGAAGCTTTAGGTCCAGGTCCCTTCCAAACCTTGTCTTATGTGTACCCTTTATAATAAAACTGTATAACATTTTTAGTGAGCTCTGTGAGTCATTCCAGAGAATTACTGAACCTATACAATTGGGAATCTCCAATTTTATAGTCAGTCGTCAGAAGCATGAATGTTCCGCATTTGTGGCTGGCATCTGAATTGAGAGCAGTCTTCTGGAGGGCCAAACTCTTAAACCTGTGGAGTCTGATACTAACTGATGGGCAGTTAGTGTCAGAACTGTATTACAATATACCCACAGAGGGCAGAAATGGAAAAAAAGAGACAAAAAGATTAGTGGTTACCTGGGCCTGGGAGTAGCAATGGGAAGTGATAGCAACAAATATTTTTTAGAGTGATAGAAATATTCAAAAACTAGATTTGATTATGGCTATATAACTCCATAAATATATTTAAAAATTACTGAATTACACACTTTCAGTGAGTATAACTTATGGCTATTATACCACAATAAAACTGGTTTTTAAAATCTAATAAGTTTCCAAGATTATAGAAGGCATTCAAAGTTATAATAATCATGTATTTCCTCATTCTGTATTCTCATAATGAACACCAAATACTTATTAAATGCAACAGTCAGTGAAAAAATAACAAGAAATGAAGGGTTTCAACTAAGAGCATTCCATTAGATATACAGAAGAACTCTATCAAAATTAGCAATGATAAATGAGGTTAAAAATCTCACAAGTAGGATGTAGGATGTAGGTAGGATGGATTAGGTCCACATTTTGTGGAAAATATTTTAAAATGAAAGGGTGAGGCAATGGTAAAGTGCTTTCAGTTGGGGCAATCTGGAGTTAGCCAATGCCCTATGTGCTCTAATTAGTCTCAGAGATTTTACAGTCAACTGTGATTCTGCCTATTAAATGTTCTTTCACTTGATGATTTTACAATCCATTACTGAAAATTATATCAAAAGGACTGCTAGCATGTATATTATATTAATATTAAAGCCAGATTTGCACTCAGCACTGGCTAATGGGACACTTTAAACAATAAGAAAAGAAAGTTGTTATATGCATGGGATGCACTGTTTTTTAACCCCTGAGCTTTCCCTCTTGATACTGTCCTTTAACTCTCTTCTTGAAACCACCTTCCTGAAAAAAGAGGTATAAATGTGTAAAATCTTATTCATCCTCCCCTCTCATTCACTCACTCCCTAACCCACTATAACCTGACTTCAATCCCACCCATTAGGCTAAAACCACTACAGTGAAAATCACTAAACCAGACTTTTATCAAATTCCTTCAACTCTTCAACCTACCTTAACAATCTTTCCCATGGACTTCAATCCTCTAAAATTCAAAGGTATATAGAAATTTGTACAATTTCCTATTTGAAATTAATGACATCTCTTTATCATTAAATACAAATCTTCTCTGTTCTGACCTGCCACATCCCTACTGAACCATCTAAAACAATACTTGCCATTATATAGCAAACTCACTATCTTAGTCCATTTGTGTTACTAAAAAGGAATACCTGAGATTGGGTGATTTATTTTTTTAAAAAGGGATTCATTTGGCTCATGGTTCTGCAGCCTGTACAAGACACATGGGGCTAGCATATGCATATGGTAAGGGCCTCAAGCTGCTTCTCTTCATGACAGAAGGCAAAGGGGAGCCGGCATGTGAAGACATCACATGGGGAGACAGGAAGGGGCAAGGAGGTGCCAGGCTCTTTCTAACAACCAGCTCTCATGGGAACTAACAGAATAGAAACTCACTCATTACCACAAGGAAGGCACCAAGTCATTGATAAGGAATCCGCCCCCATGACCCAAACACCTCCCATTAGGTGGGCCTCCAACACTGGTGATCAAATTTCAACATGAGATTTGGAGGGTCAAATATCCAAACTACAGCACTTACCTACTGAGAACACAAGAGTCAATTAAAAATAAAAATGATGTGCAAACAAAATGGTAAAAATTACATTTGGCCATACACATATGTATAAAGTTAAATTTATTTGCTAATTCAAAGTGTTTAAGTTACTTGCTGCTGAACTCACCTAATATTATATGCAAAATTCTTTTGGTATGTTTCTACAAAGAAACATTTTCTATATATCTAAAATCTTTGTTTCTTAAATAAAGCCTGTGTCTTCTAATACATTCAACCACATCTAGCTATACAACCAGAGTAGACAAATTTAAGTTTAGTGGGTGGTTGGTGTAGCGGAGGTACAGCCTTACCCATGTGGAAATAATTGCTTTCTTGACCTAAAGCTCTTCCCATTAGAATCAAAACAAATTGATATGATCTTAAGAACCCTTCTAATTTTTGAAAAATAAAACCTAATTGTTCCATACTTAAACAGACGTTGTTTGTTTTGTTTAAGGACAAAATTATGACACATTTATTTTTGTATTTAAATCAAAAGCAGAGTGACTATTATGAAGAAAATAAGGGAATTTCAAAAGATAATCATCTCAGTGTAGAAAGGCACACACAGAGTTGGTACAGACAAGGCCAACAAACTTAAACATTGTGATCTGATATTTTTAAAATCTTGGTTTGACCTTTGGCCTTCTTGGTCTACACCAAACTTTTCAAAATAAACTGTTTGTTCATCAGAAGTATGCAATAATGCATATAACACGGTAAGCTATTTAAAGCAGATTTAGTGACAAGGATAAAATATTCCAGAAAGAATAAAATACAAGTTCTGAAGCTTAATGCTTTATGATGTGATTCTGGCATGAAGTATAAATTTTCTAAGAACCTGCCAAAATATAATATGTTGTTTTGATTCATGGAATTGGAGAACTGAAATAAATATCAAGATATTATTATACTTAGTCCAGTCTTCTTCCTCTCATGGTTCAGTATCTATACCATCCAGACTTATGGCTATTAAAAGATACATTTCTTCTACATAAGCAAGATATTAATAGTAACTCCACAACCTTCTTGAAGCCTTTTTTAATGCTTTATCACCCTGAAAGTGATGACCAGTGGCTTCAGTTATCTCAAACTTTCTGTTCTGTGTTCAAAACTAATTTCTTCCCACCACATTAGAGATAGGATTGGGATGTCTCTGTATATACAGTATATCTGAACATAATGTCATTGATAGGTTCTTGACAACTGCTATTTTAAGTGAAACAATGTATGACAAACAAAACTATGTTTCCCCTCATCAATGTTATAACAAAAGGGCATTGAACAAAGGGACATGATTGGAGGACCTGCTGTAAGGCATTTCACTTAAAGTCACAGTTTCCAAGGAGCTATCGATGACATGACATGAGGACTTACTGTACCTTGCTTATAATAAATACTCCCTAGGCCATATCATATCTCTTTCCTTTTTCTCAAGATTCTTTTCCATACTTATTTCCTCTCTTCTTCTCTAGATGCTATCCATTCTCACCACATGCTTTTTAACACTGCTATATTTGAATTGCTGCTTAAAAAGGAAAAATCATTCTAACTCTTCTAGGCTATATTCTAATAGATTATGTACAGCTTACTAAGTATCCAATTTGAAAACCAACAACAGAAGAATAAAAGAATAGACTTGAAAAAGTTATCAGGAACATTCTAGAGTGGTCAGAATTCTTTTTTTTCCTACGTGATATGGGGATATGGGCAGAAATGAATCATGTTAATAGAAAGTACATTTCAATGGCAATAGACATGTGTAAGGTATCTTAATATTTTCTTCCCATTAAAATATGATAGATAAATCAGAGCTCTGTTTTATTGCAAAAGTGATAATCCAATTTTCTTTGACAGGATCAACTAAGCCTTAGTCTGCATTTCTGGAAGGCCAGTGTCTCATCAATCTCAGTGGGACTTCTGCTCAACTAAGACTTGCAATTATCAAAACTAAGTTTTCACCATGTTATAACTTTACCCTGTTTGGCTAATAGGATTCTTATGTTTGTTTGTACAAGTCAGTTTTTTCTATTATTGCACTTCCCTTGTTATATTTACTTTATGCAAAGAAACAAAAACATGATCAGCAGAATTTGGTTGAGTAGTACACATCAAGTTTGTGATTAAACATGTTTTGTATATTACTGAGATACTGGCACTAGACAGCAGAGGGCACTGGCAACAAATGCCAACCCAAATATCATGACTCACACAGGAAGGAAATAATCACTCAGAAGTGCCAATAACACTGCTATTAGTATAGCTGTGGATCAAAATATCAAAACTCTGTCTTTTATTATCAACTACCAGTTCACACACTGTTATAAATAAACATAAGATCTCCATTTACTCACCCCAATATAGAAAATAATACAACATACGTAATAAAATAAAAATAAGATTTAGAACAGGCTAATTCTAATAGGCTTATTTTGTGGCAGACATGTGGCAGACATTGTGCTAGCTGCCTTATAGATATTATCTAATTTATTTCTCACAAAGCAATGCATGAGCTTGCTGCTGTTCTGTTTACAGAAGACAACACTGGCAGGGTCCTAAGTAGCAGGTTATGACTCAGCCACGAGACTATAAAACTTTTTGAAAGCTGAAACCATTTTGGTTTAGTTTACAATTAAAACCCAGTATCTACTAATCTACCTCATAATAATTATTAAGGGGAACAAAGAAAAAAGAAGGAACACTAGATCTGATTCCAGTGCCACGCATCACATTTGCCTTTAGGATGCTATCAATGAATATTTGTTTATTTGATTAGATTTTACAAGCCACCAGTTCCTGGCATTCTACTAGGCATCAGTCTCAGAGATTTCACTACTTGAACTACTTGAACTAATACTTTGCTTATTAAAGACTTACATTTTTTCCTGAGGTAGTGCTAGAATGGAAGTAGTAAAGACAAAAATAATAACAAAAATATATAAGAAAAAATAGATGCAACATTAAAAATATATATTTGAGAGTTTACTTCTAGGTTTCCTTGTATAAAGAATTCACATTCAACAATAAGAAAATGCTTGGTTTCTTTAAATATAATATTAAAATTAAGTACAATAATTTTAGTAATGTTGGAAATACATCTTAATATCTGAATAATCAAGTATCTGTGCATAAGAAATATCAAATATGTAAATTGTATTCTTTAAATATTATTTAATTATTTAATTCATGAATATTCTTCATGAAAAAATTTAATGTCAAAAATAATTATCACTGTATTATAAATATCATGATTTTAAAATAACATCAATATTTATAAGTATCCACACAAATCCATAAAGATATACTTATCTTAAATGAAAGCTGATTGAATTAAAGTAGTATTTGCCACTTGAGTTCTGTCTCAATAAATCTTTTACTTATTCATCGGACATATATTGAGATCCTTATTTTGTGCCAGCCAGGTGTTAAACTTTAAGAAATAGAAATCCCTAACAAGGAGTCCCTACTCTCACTCTAGCAATCAGTCTAAAATTAAATATTCTATATTACTTATGTACACCATGCTCCTGGAAGGTTTAAAAAAATCCATTCTAATAAATCATTCAGAATACCTAATACCGTGTCGTAATACAAAACAAAAGTAGGTAAAAAAAAAAAAAACCTACTTTTCCTTCTTGCTAAAACAGCAACAAACCTTAATACTCTGTTCTACTTTACATACAAAAATCTTTAAATATACTTTAAATTTTTCTATTTCTTAACCTGTGTTGTCTCATACAGAGTGTACCTTCCCTGAGTTCAAAGAAGAAAGAATTTAAAAATACTTCTAAAACAGTGGTTTACAACAGTAGCTAAGTATTAAAATCAGTGGACATTTTAAAAAATATAGATACTGGAGCCCCAAACTGGACCTCATAGACAAAGTCTTTGGTGATGGAGCCCAGGTACCCATAGTTTTGAAGAGCTCGATGGGCAATTCTCAAGCTCGGTGAAAGTTTATAACCACAACTTTAAAGGCTTAATTAAGCACAGGGGTTCCCAACCCCTGGGAGATGTACAGGTACTGGTCCCTGGCTTGTTAGGAACCAGGCCGCACAACAGGAGGTGAGCAGCAAGCAAGCGAGCATTACTGCCTGAGCTTGGCCTCCTGTCAGATCAGCTGTGGCAGCAGATTCTCATAAGAGCGTGAACCCTATTTTGAACTGCACATGGGAGGGATCTAGGTTGTGTGCCCCCTTTGATAATCTAATGATGATGTGAGGTAGAACAGTTTCATCCCAAAACCAAGCCCCCCGTGGAAAAATTGTCTTCAACGAAGCCAGTCCCTCGTGCCAAAAAGGTTGGACACCACTACCTAGGCACAAAGGGTATACAAAGCTGCCTGTAAGCAGAAAATGTTAAAGCCATATAGGACCTTAAAGATCATCTAATCAGCTCATTTTCTGAAGTATAAAGCTGAAGTTGTGAGGAGTTCAGTAAACTGTCCAAGGTCTCAGCTAGTAAAGTCTACTGACATGCAGACTAATATTTTTTCATTATTTCTCTTAGCTGATAATTTTGTCATGAGGTTATCTATGAATCCCTGCTTAACATATATGTTTGCAGTACTGGCTTAGCATAGGACACTGGCTACTCCAGTTGGGAGACAGAATACTAATTCTTGATTCTACCACAAGCTTATCAATACCCTAAGCACTCATATCACAAATTCTCAGGGAAATGTGATTAAAACAACAACAAAAAAAAAAACACTACACTGTCTTGAACCTGAAATACCTCTTTTGGAAAAACAGTGATAAGAGTACCAAAAATGGAAAGTTGTTTTGATGTATGAATGAGCTGGATAATTATAACGCTCCTAGGGCATATAAAGGCACTCAACAAATGTTACTTCCCTTCAACATGACACCACCCACCCTGCTTTCCTTTTAGATTCTGCAATTAAAGTTACCTGTCCCTAGTACCTCACTTTAATCTTCAACTATGCCCCTTTTCATATTGTTTCTCCTAACTGGCAAAGCCTTTTGGCCTCTTCTCCTTGCTTAATGCTCATTAGTTTCTTCAAAGCTCAGTTTGAAGATGTACCTCCTTTGCTCTCTGGCCAGGGCATCTCTGAAAGAAAGCCAGCAGCCCCAGGCAGGGGCTTATAGATAGAACTCCCATCTGCCTGGGACAGAAAACCTGGGGAAGAGGAGGCTGTGGGCCCAGCTTCCACAAACTTAAACGTTCCTGCCTGCCAGCTCTGAAGAGAGCAGCAGATCTCCCAGCACAGCGCTGGAGCTCTGCTAAGGGACAAAGTGCCTCCTCAAGTGAGTCCTTGACCCCCATGCCTCCTGACTGGAAGACGCCTCCCAGCACGGGTCAACAGACACCTCATACAGGAGACCTCCAGCTGGCATCTGGTGGATGCCACTCTAGGACAAAGCTTCCAGAGGAAGGAACACGCAGCAATCTTTGCTGTTCTGCAGCCTCAACTGGTGAATACCCAGGCAAACAGGGTCCGGAGTAGACTTCCAGCAAACTCCAACAGACCTGCAGCATAGGGGCCTGACTGTTAGAAAGAAAATTTAACAAACAGAAAGGAGTAACAACAACATCAACAAAAAGGATGTCCACACAGAAACCCCATCAGAAGGTCACCAACATCAAAGAACAAAGGTACCAATAAATTCACAAAGATAAGGAAAAACCAGTGCAAAAAGGCTGAAAATTCCAAAAACCAGAATGCCTCTTCTCCTCCAAAGGATCACAACTCCTGGCCAGGAAGGAAACAAAACTGGACAGAGAATAAGTTTGAGGAATGACAGAAATAGGCTTCAGAAGGTGGGTAATAACAAACTCCTCTGAGGTAAAGAAGCATGTTCTAACCCAATGCAAGGAAGCTAAGAACCATGAAAAAAGGTTAGAGGAATTGCTAACTAGAATAACCAGTTTAGAGAAGAAAATAAATGACCTGATGGAGCTGAAAAACACAGCATGAGAACTTTGTGAAGCATACACATATCAATAGCCGAACTGATCAAGTGGAAAAAGGATATCAGAGACTGAAGATCAACTTAATAAAATAAAGTGTGAAGACAAGATTAGAAAAAAAAGACTAAAAAGGAATGAAGGAAGCCTCCAAGAAATATGGGACTATATGAAAAGACCAAACCTATGTTTGATTGGTGTACCTGAAAATGATGGGGAGAATGGAACCAAGTTTGAAAACACTCTTCAGGTTATTACCCAGAAGAACTTCCCAACTTAGCAAGACAGGCCAACATTCAAATTCAAGCAATACAGAGAACACCACAAAGATACTCCTCGAGAAGAGCAACCCCAAGACGCATAATTGTCAGATTCACCAAGGTTAAAATGAAGGAAAATATGTTAAGGGCAGCCAGAGAGAAAGGTCAGGTTACCCACAAAGGGAAGTCCATCAGACTAACAGCGGGTATCTCTACAGAAACCCTACAAGAGAGTGAGGGCCAATATTCAACATTCTTAAAGAAAAGATTTTCAACCCAGAATTTTATATCCAACCAAACTAAGCTTCATAAGCGAAAAAGAAATAAAATCCTTTACAGACAAGCAAATGCTAAGAGATTTTGTCACCACCAGGCCTGCCTCACAAGAGCTCCTGAAGGAAGCACTAAATATCGAAAGGAAAAACCAGTATCAGCCACTGCAAAAACATACCAAATTATAAAGACTATCGACACTATGAAGAAACTGCATCAACTAATGGGCAAAATAACCAGCTAGCACCATAATGACAGGATCAAATTCACACATAACAATATTAACCTTAAATGTAAATGGGCTAAATGCCCCAATTGAAAGACACAGACTGGCAAATTAGATAAAGAGTCAAGACCCATCAGTGTGCTGTGTTCAGGAGTCCCATCTCATGTGCAAAGACACACATAGGCTCAAAATAAAGGGATGGAGGAAGAATTTACCAAGTAAATGGAAAGCAAAAAAAAGCAAGGTTGCAATCCTAGTCTCTGATAAAACAGACTTTAAACCAACAAAGATCAAAAGAGACAAAGAAGGGCATTACATAATAGCAAAGGGATCAGTGCAACAAGATGAGTTAACTATCCTAAATATATATGCACCCAATACAGGAGCACCCGGATTCATAAAGCAAGTCCTTAGAGACCTACAAAGAGACTTAGACTCCCACACAATAATAGTGGGAGAGTTTAACACCTCATTGTCCATATTAGATCAACGAGACAGAAAATTAACAAGGATATCCAGGACTTGAACTCAGCTCTGGACCAAGTGACTTAATAGACATCTACAGAAATCTCCAACCCAAATCAACAGAACATACATTCTTCTCAGCACCACATAGAACTTATTCTAAAACTGACCACATAATTAGAAGTAAAACACTCCTCAGCAAATGCAAAAGAATGGAAATCATAACAAACAGTCTCTGAGACCACAATGCAATCAAATGAGAACTCAGGATTAAGAAACTCCCTTAAAACCACACAACTAAGTGGAAACTGAACAACCTGCTCCTGTATGACTACTCGGTAAATAATGAAAGTAAGGCAGAAATAAATAAGTTCTTTGAAACCAATGAGAACAAAGACACAACGTACCAGAATCTCTGGGACACAGCTAAAGGAGACTTTCGAGGGAAATTTATAGCACCAAATGCCCACAGAAGCATGTGGGAAAGATCTAAAATCAACACCCTAATATCACAATTAAAAGAACTAGAAAAGCAAAAGCTAACAAATTCAAAAGCAAGTAGAAGACAAGAAATAACTAAGATCAGAGCAGAACTGAAGGAGATAGAGATACAAAAAACCCTTTGAAAAATCAATGAATCCAGGAGCTGGTTTTTTGACAAGATTAACAAAATAGACCAGAGTCAGACTAATAAAGAACGAAAGAGACAAGAATAAAATAGACACAATAAAAAAATGATAAAAGAGATATCACCATTGATCCCACAGAAATACAAACTACCATCAGAGAATACTAGAAACACCTCTATGCAAATAAACTAGAAAATCTAGAAGAAATGGATAAATTCCTGGACACATACACCCTCCCAAGACTAAACCTGGAAGAAGGTGAATCCCTGACTAGACCAATAACAAGTTCTGAAATTGAGGCAGTAATTAATAGCCTGCCACCCAAAAAAAGCCCAGGACCTGACAGATTCACACCTGAATTCTACCAGAGGTACAAAGAGGAGCTGGTACCATTCCTTCCGAAACTATTCTGATGAATACAAAAAGAGGTACTCCTCCTCAACTCATTGTATGAGGCCAGCATCATCCTGATACCAAAACGTGGCAGAGACACAACAAAAAAAAGGAAATTTCAGGCCAATATCCCTGATGAACATCGATGCGAAAATCCTCAATAAAATACTGGCAGACCAAATCCAGCAGCACATCAAAAAGCTTATCTGCCATGATCAAGTCAGCTTCATCCCTGGGATGCAAGGCTGGTTCAACATACACAAATCAATAAACGTAATCCATCACATAAACAGAACCAATGGCAAAAACCACATGATTATCTCAACAGATGCAGAAAAGGCCTTTGATAAAACTCAACACCCCTTCATGCTAAAAGCACTCAAGAAACTAGGTATTGATGGATCATATCTCAAAATAATAAGAGCTATTTATGACAAACTCACAGACAATATCATACTAACTGGGTAAAAGCTGGAAGCATTCTCTTTGAAAATGGGCGCAAGACAAAGATGCCCTCTCTCTCACCACTCCTATTCAACATAGTATTAGAAGTTCTGGCCAGGGCAATCCGGCAAGAGAAAGAAATAAAGCGTAGTCAAATAGGAAGAGAGGAAGTCAAATTATCTCTGTTTGCAGATGACATAATTGTATATTTAGAAAACCCCATCGTCTCAGCCCAAAATCTCCTTAAGCTGACAGGCAACTTAGCAAAGTCTCAGGATACAAAATCAATGTGCAAAAATCACAAGCATTCCTACACATTGATAATAGACAAAGAGAACGCCAAATCTTGAGCAAATGCCCATTCACAATTGCTACAAAGAGAATAAAACACCTAGGAATACAACTTACAAGAGATATGAAGGACCTCTTCAAGGAGATCTACAAACCACTGCTCAAGGAAATAAGAGATGACACAAATGAATGGAAAAAATATTCCATGCTCATGGATAGGAAGAAGTAATATTGTGAAAATGGCCATATTGCCCAAAGTAATTTACAGATTCAATGCTATCCCCATCAAGCTACCATTGACTTTCTTCACAGAATTAGAAAAAACTACTTTAAATTTCATATGGAACCAAAAAATAGCCCATATAGCCAAGACAATCCTAAGCAAAAAGAACAAAACTGGAGGCATCACACTACCTTACTTCAAACTATACTACAAGGCCACAGTAATCAAAACAGCAAGGTACTGGTATCGAAACAGATATACAGGCCAATGCAACAGAACAGAGGCCTCAGAAATAACGCCACACATCTACAACTATCTGATCTTTGACTAACCTGACAAAAGCAAGCAATGGGAAAAGGATTCCCTATTTAATAAATGGTGTTGGGAAAACTGGCTAGCCATATGCAGAAAACTGAAACTGGACCCCTTCCTTACACCTTAAACAAAAATTAACTCGAGATGGATTAAAGACTTAAACGTAAGACCTAAAACCATAAAAACCCTAGAAGAAAACCTAAGCAATACCATTCAGGACATAGCCATGGGCAAAGACTTCATGGCTAAACCACCAAAAGCAATGGCAACAAAAGCCAAAACTGAAAATAGCATCAAATTAAACTAAAGAGTTTCTGCACAGCAAAAGAAACTATTATCAGAGCAAACAGGCAACCTACAGAATGGGAGAAAATTTCTACAATCTATCCATCTAACAAGGGGCTGATACTTAAACAAATTTACAAGAAAAAAACAAACAGCCCCATCAAAAAGTGGCCAAAGGACATGAACAGACACTTCTCAAAAGAAGACATTTATAAGGCCAACAAACATGAAAAAAAGCTCATCATCACTGGTCATTAGAGAAATGCAAATCAAAACCACAATAAGATACCATCTTATGCCAGTTAGAGTGGCGATCATTAAAAAGTCAGGAAACAACAGATGCTGGAGAGGATGTGGAGAAATAGGAATGCTTTTACACTTTGGTAGAAGTGTAAATTAGTTCAACCATTGTGGAAGTCAGTGTGGCGATTCCTCAAGGATCTAGAACCAGAAATACCATTTGACCCAGCAATCCCATTAATGGGCATATACATGAAGGATTATAAATCACTCTACTATAAAGACACATGTACACGTATGTTAATTGCAGCACTGTTCACAATAGCAAAGACTTGGAAACAACCCAAATGCCCATAAGTGATAGACTGGATAAAGAAAATGTGGCACATATACACCATGGAATACTATGCAGCCATAAAAAGGGATGAGTTCATGTCCTTTGCAGGGACATAGATGAAGCTGGAAACCATCATTCTCAGCAAACTAACACAGGAACAGAAAACCAAACACCAAATGTTCTCACTCATAAATGGGAGTTGAACAATGAGAACACATGGACCCAGGGAGGGAAACATCAAACACTGGGGCCTGTCGCGCGTTGGAGGGCTAGGGGAGGGATAGCATTAGAAGAAATAACTAATGTAGATGACGGGTTGATGAGTGCATCAAACTACCATGGCACGTGTATACCTATGTAACAAAGCTGCATGTTCTGCACATGTATCCCAGAACTTAAAGTATGATAAAAAAAAATTATTTAATAAACTCTCCAAAAAAAAAAAAAAGATATACCTCCTTTAAGACATCTTCTGAATTAATTGAACCCCACTTTAATTAGTCATTTATTTCTTTATTATTTAAATTACCTGAGCTTTTAACCCATATACTTGCTTATTCTTTTGAAGTTTAGTAACTGCAATTACTACCTAATTGTTGTGCATGTTTTTTATTTTCTTTCATAATTAGAACATGAGCTATTAATAGGCTAGATTATAAGCTCCCCAAGGCTAGAGATACCAGCCAGTTTTATTCATTGATGCATCACAGGCATCTAAAACAATGTCAGGAATATAGAACTGTTCAATAAATTCTTGCTGAATTAACAGGCAGGTATATTTCTCTTTCCATTCATGAATCTCTCTAAAACTCCAAATATAATGCTAAACACAAATATACGAAAATTTTAAATGCCTGAGTAAATGAAAATAGATATGACTGGTATTTTAAAAATTTTTTAAATTCAAACAATAGAGCCACAATAGACAAATCAACTCACTGGCTACAGAAGTCACTTAGCTTGTTCATTACATATTCTCAGTGACTCTCTGTCACTGCTGTAAGAAAGATATATGGTATCAGCTGATAAAAAGAAAATAAATGATTTAATTAAGAAGCAGGGTTTGAAATCCTGCCTTCCTATGGTAAAGAATTGTTAAACTTTGTTCTCTTTCAAAAATTGAGATTAAGAAAAACCAAATGAAAAAACACCAATTTCTGCTTTAGTCTCAAGTTATATAAGAAAAGAGATAATTTTTAAAATACATAAATTTAAGAGAGTAACCGTATCTTCTAACAAAGTACTTGTTTCACCCTAAACACAAACACCCAGAAGGCAGAAGACAGGACTACATCTTTCTGTCAGAAATAGAAAAATATCACTTTTGAACCAAGCACATTCAATAACTACTGATTATTGAATCTGTAGTTCATTCATCAATTTTAATGATTATTTTAAAAGTTAGCCCCTCAAATAGGGAAACCCATTTAAAAAATTCAACCCAGGCCAGGCACAGTGGCTCACGCCTGTAATTCCAACACTTTGGGAGGCGGAAGAGGGCAGATCACGAGGTCAAGAGATGGAGACCATGCTGGCCAACATGGTGAAACCCCATCTCTACGAAAAAAAACAAAAATTAGCCAGGTGTGGTAGTGGAT
Source organism: Pan paniscus (assembly GCF_029289425.2). Taxonomy (NCBI): domain Eukaryota; kingdom Metazoa; phylum Chordata; class Mammalia; order Primates; family Hominidae; genus Pan; species Pan paniscus. The sequence continues at coordinate 88,068,774 of NC_073258.2, read as the reverse complement.
GCATGTGGTCCCAACTACTCGGGAGGCTGAGGCAGGAGAATCACTTGAACCTGGGAGGCCGAGGTTGCAGTGAGCCTAGACTGCACCACTGCACCCCAGTCTGGGCGAGAGAGTGAGACTCCATCTCAAAAACAAAATTCAACACAGAAAAATGATCTCCTTTCCAGCTTATGTGAGTCAATTAATGCACAAAGGTCCAACTACTCCTTATACAGGACTTTATAAAGAACATCACCATAGTTAAACATTTAATGAGGTAATAGATTTGTGAAGGGTATTTTTTTCCTATTCATTTTAAGCCATATATTATTCTGTGAACATGAAAAGATAATAGTAATAATTAGAATGCATAAAAGTCATTGCTGATTATCTTGGAAACTTTAACTGCAATGCTATTTTTCAACTGTCAAACTAATAATAATTACCTACAGCTAATAAAAATTAGGAAACTCTAGTCTAAGTAAGTGAATTACTGTACATTGAGGGCAATTATATTGCATAGTAGAATCAATGAACTTTGGAGACAAGCGTTCAAATCCTAGCTCTCCAATTTCCTAGCTATTTGACCACAGGCAAAATGTTTAACTTCTCTGAGCCTCAGTTCATCTATAAGATGACCAGTGTAATTTCTCCCTTGGAGAGTTAAGAGGAGGATTTTTAAAAGATAAAGTATGACTCCTCTGCTTAAGACCTCCTATAATACACTATAACCTATAAAGTAAGTTTCAAACACCTTCAAAGACTATCTTACTTTCAGAGAGCAGAAAATCTTCTCCCATTTCAAAATTTCTTCAAATATCTAAGCAGAAATGTCCAGTAAGTACACAAAATACAGCATTAAAGCCAGAACAGGGAGAAGGAAACACATGCAAAGTTTATTGTCATCATGTATCTGGATAAATTCACTGAAAGACTGATATTTTTGTAATTTGGATATACCAACTTTTTTTCTCTTACCTGATACACTTGTCATGAGGCTACCTATGAATCCCCGCTTAACAAATATTTTTGCAGTACTGGCCTAGCACATTTTTTTAAATGCCCTAGGACAAATAAATTAACCACTTGCCGCTCTCCTCCCTTAGCATATTATAAATTTTCCAATATTGATAAATACAACGATTTCAGGTTGTGTTTTAAATAATCCTTTAAATTATTAACCTTTTAGTTTACTCCTACTATCAAACAGATTATCTACCATTGTTCTTATACTAAAACACAGTTTAAATTTAGCACAATCCAAGTAGAATCTGGACACTGGTTAGTTCCAGACTCAACTTAAACTATTTCCACACTCTCCCAGACTTTTTCCTTTTTCCAATTATTGATAGAATTGTTTCCCCCACCAGAGAGTAAGCTCCTCTAAAGTCAGGAATCATAGCACCCATTTCCATAGCATTTAGCCCACCATCTCGGAAAATCTATGGCGTGTGTGTGTGTGTGTGTGTGTGTGTGTGTGTGTGTGTGTGTGTGCGCGTGTGTGTATTCAGTAGTATCTTTGTTTTGTTTTGTCTCCTCTACTTCCAAAAATCAAATCATTAAATTAAAACTAATTAGTGGCCTATCCTAACTACCATTTAATGAATGCATGCTACACATCACTCTATACTTTTTAAACCATAAAATATTATTTTATCAACCCTGACATACCACAGACAAATTTCCTGAGAACCAAAAAAGTCAGTGGGGAAAAAAAGAAATTTCCTAATTTTAGAGACATTAAAATGTGAAGAATAGCAGATGGAAACTATGAGGTGCCATTAATTAGAAGACACATTCCATTTTCAGAGCTCTTAAAATGTAAGAAATATATGTGCATCTTACACTTTTAACCTCATTATAGAAACTGAAGGTCAGAGAGTGCTTAAACACTTTGTCTGACACTAATACTTGTTAACCAGGTTGGCCACATGGAACAACACCTAATAATTAGTAGAAAAATGGATCAAAAGCCAGCTATTTTAACTATTTCCTCCCTATCAAGTAAAATAAGTATATATCCAATGCGTTGATATGCTCAGGTGATTACTTATACAGCTGTGCTGCATACATTTCCCTAACCATCCTATAAAAGAAGACAAGTTCAACAGTTCGTTGCCCACCCTATGAAAAAAATATATAGTAATTACTAAAATCTGAAATTCATTTTTAGACATCATAGGCAAATTATTACGTCTGACCTTATTGCTCTAAGTTTTCTTTTTTCAAAATGACACCACATACTTCAATGTTTGAGAATACAAAGGGATCAATTAAGTCTTTCTGTATAGACAAAATATACATTACAAATTATACCAAGGTTAGGCCGGGCGTGGTGGCTCACGCCTGTAATCCCAGCACTTTGGGAGGCCAAGACGGGCGGATCACGAGGTCAGGAGATCGAGACCATCCTGGCTAACATGGTGAAACCTCGTCTGCAGTAAAAAAATACAAAAAATTAGCCGGGCGTTGTGGCAGGCACCTGTAGTCCCAGCTACTTGGGAGGCTGAGGCAGGAGAATGGCATGTACCTGGGAGGCAGAGCTTGTAGTGAGCCAAGATCACGCCACTGCACTCCAGCCTGGGTGACAGAGTGAGACTCTGTCTCAAAAAAAAAAAAAAAAAAAAAATTATACCAAGGTGATTTGCCAATATATAATTAAATATTTAGAGTGTACATACTTTTCAAATGTTGGCACATTTCTGCCTAATGAGCAAATACATCAACCAACACATTTATAGTCATGAAGTAATACAATTCTATTTAACTCCTTAGATACTCGCTTCCACTATTAAATATTTAGGTTTCTGAATTATAAATATTACATTAAATAACATCAAACTTAATTCAAGAATAGGGAATTCTAAGGTCTAGGCATGGTGGCTCATGCCTGTAATGCCGGCACTTTGTGAGGTAAAGGCAGGATAATCGCTTGAGGCCAGGAGTTCAAGACCAGCCTAAGCAACATAGCAAGACCCCATCTCCTCAAAAATAGGGATTTCTGTATTTTATCCTTAAGTACTTGCCATTAGAATAGAAAAAGGAACATAACAATTTGGTGTTACATTCGACCTCAACCTAAATTTGTCTTAGTAAAGGAGAAAATAAAGAAAGAGCAGACAAAGTGGTAATCAAGCTGGTAATAATTTTAAAATGAAAATGTATGTGAGGTGATAGAAAAATCTTCTAAAGGATTGACAGGAGTATTTTAAAAAGTCAAAACTTAGCATCTGCAGACAAAATCCTCTCCAGCTTTTTTCTCCTTCTCCCTCACCCTCTTCCTTCCCTTCTCTCCACGTGTAGTAAATGTTCAACATTTCCGATTATTTTATCTTAAGAAATAAGTATCAGTTCTGTATAACACAAAATAGAAAGAAAGCAAAAGCTAAGGAATTCTTTTTTCATTACAAACATTTGTAGAAGTTACTAATAAAATGTCATTTTTTAAGAGTAAAGATATTTGATAACTAAAGGTAAAAAGACAGTAATTTGTTTTCAATCTAAGATCTGGTTCCAACATGACTATGAATTAAAACGGATTTGTTCATCAGGTACACTCAATATTACATACATCAGATATCTCTCTCTTAGACAAAGCATCATAGATTTCATCACATTTTATATTTTAAAATCGCAAACTATAAATTAACAACTAATAACTATATCAAAATTCTCATCTTACTTCTCCATTTCTTAATGTTGTGATGGTTCCTCTTGCTACACCCATTCTGAATAGTGTTTCTGTGGCCTGTAAATTAAAAAAAAAAAAAACAGCAAAAATATATAATCTACAATCTCTCCTCAATTGTATATCCCACACCCTAAATGTGAAAAACATTCAATACTATTATATATCCAGCAACTTCTAGAGAACAATCAATAAGTTGTATATGCCTATAGTCCTAGCTACTCAGGCAGGAGGATCACTTGAGTCCACGAGTTCAAGGCTACAGTGAGCTATGATTGAGCCACTGCCTCGATGACAGAGTGAGACCCTGTCTAAAAAAAAAAGAAAGAAAGAAAGAAAGAAAGAAAGAAAGAAAGAAAGAAAGAAAGAAAGAAAAGAAATGCAACGCAACTAGAGAACTATCTACAAGGCACAATAAGAGCTAGAAGTTATAAATTATACCCCAGAAATATCATTATCACAATCTTTTAAGAGCTCAAACTTAATTGTTTCAAATGGTTATTTTGATAATCTGGTATTCTTCCAGGACTATAGTTTCGAATTAGTTTGCTTAGACAAGTTTAAACCTTAGTTTAATGAACAAAAATTAAGTTCAAATGTACCATTTAAATTCAACTTGGAAGTTATCATTTATTCTGAATTTAGTTTCCATTTGAATTTAGTTCAAATCACTTATCTGCTACTAATATAGAGACAGGAGATAAAGTAATTTAGTAATGTCATATATTAGGTGACACACCAAAATAGTTATTGCTCACTATACACTAACAATGAACAATCAGAAAAGGAAATTAAGAAAACAATTCCATTTACAACAGCATAAAAAAAAACTCCTAGGGAAAAATAAAACAAGGAAGTGAAAGACTTGTAATCTGAAAACAACAAAACATTGCTGAAAGAAATTGAAGAAGACACAAATAAATAAAAAGACATCCTTTGCTCATGGTTTGGAATACTTATTATTAAGATGACAATACAACCCAAAGTGATCTACAGATTCAGTGCAATCCCTATTAAAATCCCAATGGCACATGTTGCAGAACTAGAAAAATCCATCCTGAAATTCATATAGAATGTTAAGGGATCCCAAAGAAACAAAACAAACTTGAAAAAAGAAGAAGAAAGTTGAAGGACTCACTTTCTGATTGAAAACTTACTACAAACCTACAGTAATCAAAAATATGTGGTAGTATCATAAAGATGGACATCTAAGACAATGGAATAGAACAGAGAACGCAAAAAGAAAACCTTGCATATATGATCAAATGATATTTGACCAGGGTAATAAGACTATTGAGTGGGCAAAGGACAATCTTTTCAAAAGTACTTAAAAAAACTGGAAATCCATGAAACTGTCCTCACAGGCTTAACAAGAATTTTGAATAGAAATATAGTTATAATTAAGCATAAATCAGCTGCACTTTGACCCACTTCCTTGTTAAGAAAAAGTCTAGAAACAGTACATACTTTCCATTTGAATCCCCATTGTTACTATAGATAGAATTTCTGACACTAAGGTTGTAAGACTTTTTTTAAGACAGATAGGGTCTCTGATGTTAGAATCATAAGGCTTTTGCTTATTCAAGATATGGAATACTTAAACAGATCCTGAATTCCAGTAAAACAGCTGACACCAATCAACTTAAAGATCCCCAAAGAGGAACCAAATCAGCATGAGAATACAGTTCCTTTGTCTCCCTGTCCCATGATCTCACCCTGCACTCTTGGACCAACCAACCAACCATCTCCAAACCCTGGCACACTCCAAAAGCCTTCAAAACTCTAGCCCCAAACTCCACAGGGAGATGGATTTGAGGTTTCCTCTCATCTCCTCAGTCAGTGGCCCTAAATTTAAACATCTGTCTCTGCTACAATCTGATGTCTTGGTGTACTGACTTGCTGCACACATTGGGCAATGGACCTCTTACAGTTACATCCACATATAAAAGAATGAAGTTAGACCTTTACCTCTACCATATACAAAAATCAACTCAAAATGGATCAAAGACATAAATTTAAGATCTCAATCTATAAAAATCTTAAAAGAAAACATAAGGGAAAAGCTTTCTGAAATTAGATTTAACAATGATTTCTTTAATATGACACCGAAAGCACAAACAACAAAACTAAAAACAGTCTGGGCATGGCGGCTCACGCCTGTAATCCCAACACTTTGAGAGGCCGAGGCGGGTGGATAACCTGAGTTCAGGAGTTCGAGACCAGCCTGGCCAACGTGGTGAAACCCCATCTCTACTAAAAACACAAACATTAGCCGGGCTTGGTAGCACATGCCTGTACTCCCAGCTACCCAGGAGGCTGAGGCAGGAGAATAACTTGAACTTGGGAGACGGAGGTTGCAGTGAGCCGAGATCGCACCACTGCACTCCAGCCTGGGCAACAAGAGTGAAACTCAGTCTCTAAATAAATAAAACTGGATTTCACCAAAAATTAAAAACTTTAGTGCATCAAAGGACTCTATCAACAAAATTAAAAAACAACTCATGAAACAGAAAACACCTGCAAATTGCATATCTGATGAGGAGTTAATATCCAGAGTATATTAGGAACTCCTGCTACTCAACAACAAAAACTAAACAACCCAATTAAAAACTGGGCAAAGGACTTGAAGAAATTTATCCAAAGAACATATACAAATAGCCAATAAGCACATGAAATGATGCTCCACATCACTAATCATTAGGGAAATGCAAATCAAAACCACAGTGAGATACCACTTCCCATCCATTAGAATGGCTATTATCAAAAAGACAGAAAATATCAAGTGTTGAGAAGGATGTGGAGAAATTGGAACCCTTGTGCACTGCTGATAGGAATGAAAAATGGCACAGCCACTGTGGAAAACAGTAAGGCAGTTACTTTAAAAATTACACATAGAATTATCATACAACCCAGCCACCCTGCTTCTGGGTATATATCCATAACTACCGAATGTAGGCTCTCAAAGAGATATCTGCATATGTTCACAGTAGTATTATTTACAACAGCCTAGATGTAGATGCAACCCAAGTGTCCATCAATGAATAAATGAATAAACAAAATATGATATATACATACAATGGAATATTATTCAGACTTAGAAAAGAATGAAATTCTGATATAGTATACAACATGGATGAGCACTGAAGATATTATGCTAAGTGAACTAAGCAAGAAGCAAAACAACAAATACTGAATGATTCACTTATATGAAGTATCTAGAGTAGTAAAATTCATTGAGACAGAAAGTAGAACAGTGGTTACTAGAGGCTGAGAGAGGAGAAATGGGGAGGCACTATATGATGGACATAGAGTTTCAGTTTAATGACAAAGTTCTGGAGATGGATAGTAGTAGTGAATGCACAACAATGTGAATTTACTTAATGCCAGTGAACTGTACACAGAAAAATGGCCAAAACAGTAAATTTAACATTGTATATATTTTACCACAATTAAAAAAAAAATAGTTATTCCTATTTCCAATGCTTCCCCATCTTACAATTGCTGAGGATTTAGACCCTAATAAAACATTCTTTAGGATTGTATCTAAAGAGTACTTAATGGAAAATCCACTGATACAGTGTAGAACATTGTAATATACAGAAAGAAAAGGATATTGATTGGTTAGTTTAGAATTTATCTAACAATTATTTCATAAGCACTGTAAAGGGCAAATTGAAGGAATTAGCGATAGAGTCAATTTGACAATGGCCTTATTTTTAAGGAGTTTACATCTAGGGGAAAGTGGAAGCAAATAACTACAGAAATAAATAAGTCATATGCATGTGAATATGTGCAATGAAAAAAGTTAAGCATAATAAGCATATGAATAACAATGAGGTAGAAGGGATATTTTAAATAGAGTAAATCAAGGGTGGCCTCTTTTAGGAGAAGATAATTTGAATGGAAACTAAGTGAAACCAGAAAGTGAATAGCCAGTATGGATATTACAACGATAATGACAGTAATACTTGCTGACACTAACTCGATACCTACTATTTGCCAAAACCCCCTCTACAAGATGTCAATATATCAACTAATTTGAAAATTGGAGGAAAGAAGGTTCTAGTCAAAAGACCACAGGAGCCTGTAGGTAGGATCATACTTGGCATGTTTGAGTACAAATAAGATGGCCAGTGGGGCTGAAGGAAAAAGACTTCACGAGATGGTTGAGAGTGCATGATGGTTGAGACAAGAATAGGGTGCATGTTCCTCTGTTCAATATGTGCTTTTATTTTTCTAGCCTGGCATAAAAGGAATGCATTTCTAACCTTTAATAATCAAAAATATGTAATTTGAAGGATGCTCTACTAAATATAAATTTTAAGAATTTATAAACTTAGAAACATCACGGAATTTTAAATTTAAAAACTAAACATACATCTAATAAAATCCAAGGGTACAAGAGGTGGAGAACTGGAGAAGGGGTAAGGAAACTGATATATGTGGGAGATGCATAAAAAAAGATGCCTAACAGACATTATGGAACCGGACCTCAGAGGATAGGTAAGACCTATCAATATCATTTGGTGTCATCAGTGTATAAAGAGTTGATTGTAACCAGAAAACTTGATGGGGCAAATCAAGAAAGTTAAACAGAAGAAAAGAATAATAGGAAATAACAACATATAAAATGAGGCAAAAGAAAAGGATACAGCAGGGAAGACTCAAAAGTAACATAAGGGCCGGATGCGGTGGCTCATGCCTGTAATCCCAGCACCTTGGGAGGCCGAGGCAGGTGGGGCGCCTGAGGTCAGGAGTATGAGACCAGCCTGACCGACATGGTGAAACCCGTCTCTACTAAAAATACAAAAAATTAGCCAGGCATGGTGGCACATGCCTGTAATCCCAGCTACTTGGAAGGCTGAGGCTGGAGAATTGCTTGAACCAGGAGGTGGAGGTAGCAGTGAGCCAAGATTGCACCATTGCACTCCAGCCTGGGCGTCAAGAGTGAAAATCCATCTCAAAATATAAAGTAACATGAGAATCAGAAGGCATTCCAGAAAAATAAAATCCTAGAAGTCAAGAGTAAATAATTTCTCAAGAGTAAAGAATTTCAAAATGAAGAAAAGCCATTACGTTAAATATACTACAGTGAACATATAGACTTAACGTTACTCCCTCCAGAAATACTACAAAAACGACAGAAGGAAATAAAAGAGTATAAACCACAAAGAAAAAAAGAACACAATAAGGGACAGACGGAACACAAAAAATATCAATGAAACTTTGGAGCATGAACAAGAGAGTAACTGACTTAAGAGTACAAAGGTAGCTACAATTTCACTCTCTGAAGAGTCAGAAGACATGCTAATTTGTTCAGCAGAACCTTAGGAATTAGAAGCATCAATAGAAAGGCACCAGAAAGCCAGAATGCAGGTAAGACTGAGAACTGGTGGACTTTTAGAACTGCAAAGCAGTCTAAAAAGGAGTTAGACTCCTCTCTTCTTGTCTACCCAGTTAGACACTGATCACCTCCCTCTCATACTAAGAGAAGATTCCCTAAAGGAAAAAAACCAGAGTTAGGATAATTAGGGCAGAAGTGAGACACTATACTAATAACGATGGGATATTAAGTCAAACCATACACAGCGAATGTTAGGCCACCATCCATCCCACCTCACCACCTACTATATCTCTTTCCATTGATCCAAAAGCAGTGGAACTCTGCTTATATCCCAACCACTTTCCCATTCTCGTGATAGGTAATAAGAGGATCCCTCTCTAGGAAAAAAAAAGCAGCCCAAGAAAAAAGACCTACAAGATGTTAACTTTTGGAAATTACACATTGAAATAGGTAAAGACCCACAAATAAAAACAGTGAGTTTCCATAAGCTTCAAAGTAACTTTTAAATAAAAGGCAAACAAGAATCAATAGGCATTTAAGGAATTCCTTTAACAGGAAAGACAGAGCAAAATAAACAGAAAAAAGAAATGTGGAAGAAATAAATTAAATGGAAGATCAAAAGAAATTTCTGAAAAGTACCCACAAAAACACATCCATTGCAACCATAAAACAAGAATAGGATGTTATAAGAAAAGGAACACTTTAGAGAACTGAAGGACTCTAAGAAATTATAACAGCAAAACTATAAATTTCAGTAAAAAAATTCCAAATAAAAGTTGAGAAAGTCTTCCAGGAATTCAAACGGAAAAACAAAGAAATAGAGTAGAGGACACAAAATTACACTAGGATATTTCTCAATACAAGGATATGAATTCCCAAAGTGAAAGGGCCTGCTAAGTACTCATAATCAGCACAGTGATTTTTTAGAGACCCACATTAAACCACATCCTGAAATTTCATTAAACAAAGAAACAGGAATCAAAACAACCCGGGACTACTCAACAGCAATACTTGCAACTAGAAGACAATAAAATAATGCCTTAAAATTTGGAAGGTAAGGAATTTCTCACATAGAAATCTGTATTAATCAAACTCTTAATTATGAAAATAATATAAAAATATTTCCAGATTTGCAAGATCTAAAGATCTAAAAATATCTACCTACGGCCACAAGCAGTAAAATACAGAGTAAATCCAAAAAGACAACTGGGATTCAACAAATTACAGAGGTAAACGGAAGTCTCAAGCAGTCAGACAAGACCGGAACAAGATAACAAACTTAAACAAATGATGTAGCGCCACAGAGGGAAAAATATAACTGAAAAATTACTAGGTGTTCTTGATAATATTGAAAGGAATCTTATGTCACAAAGTTAGGGAGTTAGTAATAGGCACAAAGAAACTAAGCAAATAAAAAGTGAGGCAATTATTAACTATGAAAAAAACATAAGGTAGCAAGAAAAGTTGTACAATGGCTCAGCTACGAGTAATTGTTACACAGTTTGAACAGAATATGTTAAACATTAAATACTATTTTAAACAAAATTTATGTATTACCATACTGTGAACATCCCTACACCACCACAGAGTGTAAAGAAAACCAAATTCCCATCTTCTGTAGTAGGAAGTCAGTAATGTGTAAACCAAAACAAGAATAGCAGTGTAGGCAAGTTAATTTAGATACAACGAAGCAACAAAGGAAATAAGGCAAAGACTGCAAGTGGTTGCCACTGCATTGTGGAATTCATGTGTTAGAAGCAGTAGAAAAGAATACTACTATTTTCTGTAACCTTTGCAGCATACCATTTCACTTTTTTCTTTTTTTTTTTTTTTTTTTTGAGACAGAGTTTCGCTCTTGTTGCCCAGGCTGGAGTGCAATGGTGCACTCGGCTCACTGCAACCTCCACCTCCCAGGTACAAGTGATTCTCCTGTCTCACCCTCCCAAGTAGCTCAAATTACAGGCATGTGCCACCATGCCCAGCTAATTTTTTTGTATTTAGTAGAGACAGGGTTTCACCATGTTAGTCAGGCTGGTCGCTAACTCTTGACCCTCAGGTGATCCACCCGCTTTTGCCTCCCAAAGTGCTGGGATTACAGGCGTGCACCACCGCGCCCGGCCACAATTTCACTTTTAAACAACACGTAAATATTTAATTACATTTTGAAAAAACTATTATAGAAGTAATCAACAGTGTCCGATAGGTCAAATACTTTACAATTTTAATAGAGCAGTGTAGATGAGAATATAGTTGAGGACTGAATGAGAAGATATAAATTGTATAAGTAAATGTGAAAAGTTTGACAATAAAGGTAAAGAATGAAATTGACTTGTGGCTAGAATGAGAATCATAGTTGAGAGAAAATTGGTAACAGGATATTTTTAGGAGAGAAGATATTTAAACACGTTTTTACTGGCTAAGTAGAAGTCAGTGTTCAGTAAGGTGGAAGAAATTACAGATACAAGAAGGAAAATGGCTATGACTGAGAAAGATTCCTGTTTAAGACAATATTAAGAACATACATAGCAATCTGTTGTCTGTGTTAAAAGGAAGCAGGTGCAAATATAACTAAACTCTCTTCCTCTCCCTTTCCCTGACCCTCTCCCACTGTGTAAATTTTCCCCTTTTCTCTTCCCCTTCCCTCTCCCTCTCTGAATTAGAAGAATAAACCTCTGAGAATGACGAAGACACTAGCTTAAGGACAGGAGTGAGAGTAGAGGAACACATAAGTAAACAGAACATAGAATTGCTAAGTAGTACTTAAGCCCAGCTAAAGTTGAAAAACACAGATCTTTGTTGTTGCAAATCCACACAGTTATGGCATTAGAAAAATAGAAAGATTCAGTTTAGAAATTGTCAAGACAAAGTTAAGCAAGGCTATAGACTTAATTAGTAAAATACAGCATGTAATTTATAAATAAGAGCTACATTTTTTCTAACTTTTTTTAAATGAGAAATAAGAATCTCTGGAACTTTTCTCCACAGGCATACACACACACACACACACACACACACACACACACACACAAAGGTATAGGGGGATTTGGTGCTAAGTTAGAAAATTTTTAAAATGTTTAAAGCAAACTTAAATTTTGTAAATTCAGCACAATATGAATATAACTCCAACCCACAATTCATTGAAAGATTTATAACAGGCCAATAATGCGCAGAAGGATTATTCACATACTCAAACAAAAATTATAAATTTACTATGATAGATTTTTATTAAAGCATGTATAACTAAATGTTGAAAGGTCTAGTCTTAGAAATTTTTATTAAGAAATAAATTTCTCACCCATTATGTTCTTGTATTTATTCTATTATTAATGATACATATATTAAACTACATCTTCAATCTTCCTGTTTCTTTTTTAATTCTATTTAATCTAGTGATACGATTTTTAACAGTCCTCCTGCAGGTCAGGCTACTTACTTTATATATTTGAGGAGCAAAAGGGGAAAGGCAGAGGCAGCAAGCACTTAAAATAAAATATGCAATAATTTCTCAAAACCAGATCAAAGTACATTCTTTCTCATGTCTCAAAACCCTAGGCAATCAGAGGATCAAATTCTTTTTCGGTACCTTCTCCAATAGAAGAAGAATACCAAATTCAATCCTTTGTTCCCAACTTATTTATTTCATCAGCTCTTCCCACCAACATTTTTAAGGATATCTCATTCTAATAGCATTCTGCCAATTCAGCTAAGCTTCCTTTGTTTCTACGGGAAAGCACTGAAGTGTACAACCTTCTTTTGACCTCTGCTAAAGAGATTGCTTTTCATTTCCTTGTACCTAAAGAACTACTAACAAGGGTCAAAAATAATGAATTCAGAGCTAATTCTCAGCATTTGTAAATTTACCTATAGCAAATTCTTGATTGAAATGTCTCTTTCTTTTGAGTTTTTATAACATCTAAGATGATTAATACTAAAAACATTCATTCTATGTCAGCGACAGGGGGAAATAACTGTCTACAATGTCTTTGTTTAAAAATAAGTTAACAGCTATGCGTCGTGGCTCACGCCTGTAATCCCAGCACTTTGGGAGACTGAAGCGGGCAGATCTAGAGGTCAGGAGTTCAAGACCAGCCTGGCCAACATAGTGAAACCCCATGTCTACTAAAAATATGAAAATTAGGTAGGCATGGTGGTGCGTGCCTGTAGTCCTGGCTACTCGGGAGGCTGAGGCAGGAGAATCACTTGAATCCAGGAGGTGGAGGTTGCAGTGAGCCGAGATTGCACCACTGCACTCCAGCTTGGGCAACAAAGTAAGACTTTGTCTCAAAAAAATAATAAGTTAACAAGAGACTGTTTTTAAGAACAGTGCTAGACAAGAGACTTAAGAGACATAAAACCTAGATGTAATAAATGCAAACTTCTGGATTGGACTTTTGTGTGTGTGTTTTTGTGTATATGTGTGCAAATCAAAAAGATCTATAAGGATGTATGCTGAGGTGATAACAGCAGCAATCTCTGGGTGATTTTCTTCTTTAGTTATTTTCTATGTTCTGCTATGCACACACATTGTTTGGTAATAATAAAAATAAAAAGTAACAATAACAGTAAGCTAGGCACAGTGGCACATGCCTATAGTCCCAGCTATTCAGGAGGCTGAGGCAGGAGGATCCTTTGAGTCCAGGAGTTAAGAGGCCAGACTGGGCAATATACAGAGACTCCTTCTCTTAAAAAAGAAGTAACAATTTTTGTTACACTAAAAGTTTTATTTGTTTGTTTGTTGTTTTTTTGAGACAGTCTTGCTTTGTCACCCAGGCTGGAGTGCAGTGGCACGATCTCGGCTCATTGCAACCTTCGCCTGCCAGGTTCAAGCGATTCTTGTGCCTCAGCCTCCCGAGTAGCTGGGACTACAGGCACACGCCACCATGCCAGGCTAATTTTTGCATTTTTTAGTAGAGACGGGGTTTTGCCATGTTGGCCAGGCTGGCCTTGAACTCCTCACTTCAGGTGATCCCCCTGTCTCGGCTTCCCAGAGTGCTGGGATTACTGGTGTGAGAAGTATTATTATAATACATTTCAATCATTATCTTACAATACCTTTAATCACATAGGCATCATCTTATAGAAAGATTTCAGTGGGTCAATTTAACATGCAATTTATAAATATAAATACAAAAATAGTTGTATTTAGCAGGTATTTATTTCCTATTAGGCAACTAGATGTCTAGTTATCTCATTTCCAATTGTTTACTACTTGGGCAACCTTAGGCAGGTCATTTAAACTCTCTACACATTGATTTTGTCTGTAAGATGGTCACAGTTAATATCAACCTGCCTGAAAGTGGTCAATGCAGGTATTAATATACCTGAAAACACTCCATAGAGAGTTAGATGGCGTAAAACATTGAATCCAAGGTCTAGTTTAGTACAGCACTTTTTGAGATTAACGGATGTTTGACAAATACTAATTTTGACTTTTCAAATGTAAAAATATGTGATGGATTAATGAAAAACCAAAAACAAAGGAACGCTAATCATAGCTGTGAATATGAAAAGCAAAAATCACCAGGTAGAGTGGCTCGCACACGTAAGTAGCCTCCCAGCTACTTGGGAGGCTAAAGTAGGAGGATCGCTTAAGGCCAGTTTTATTTTCTAAAAAATAAAAATAAAACAATTAGCCTGGCATGGTGATGCACTACTCCCAACTACTCCAGAGGCTAAAGCAGGTTCATATACAATCAACAAATTTTTGTTTTTGAGACTTGAGTCTCACTACATTCCCCCAGGCTGATCTCAAAAAACTCCTGAGTTCAACTAATCCTCCTGCCTCAGCCTCCTGAGTAGCTGGGATTACAGGCACATGCCACCACACATGGCTTCCACTGATTTTTGACAAAAGTACCACAAATACACAATGGGAAAAGGACAGTGTCTTCAATAAATAGTGCTGTCAAAACTGGATTTTCACATACAGGAGAATGAAATTAGAGCCTTGTCTCACACCATATACAAAAATCAGTGAAAACTGGATTAAAGACTTAAACATAGGCCTGAAACTCTAAAACTACTAAAAGAAAGCACAGGATAAAGACTAAACAACATTGGTCTGGGCAATGATTTTTTGAATTTGATCCCAAAGGTGCAGGCAACAAAAACAAAAATAGACAAATGGGAATTACATCAAACTAAAAAGCTTCTGCATAGCAAAGAAAACAACAGAGTAGACAGACAACCCACGGATTGGGAGAAAATGGTTGCAAACCATCCATCCAATAAAGAATGAATAACCCAAATATGTAAGGAGCACAAACAATTCAACAGCAAGAAAACAAAAAATTCAATTGAAAAAAATGGGTAAGTGACCTGAATAGACATTTCTCAAAAGAAGACATACAAATGGTCAACAGATATATGAAAAAAAAAATCAACATCAGAAATTAGCAGAGAAATGCAAATTAAAACCACAATGATGTATCATCTCATACCTGTCAGAATGGCTTTCATCAAAAAGATGAAAGATAAGTGTTGGCAAGGATATGGAGAAAAGGGAACCTTTATATACTCTTGGTGGGAATATAAATTAGTATGGGCATTATGGAAAAAAGTATAGAAGTTTCTCAAAAACACTAAAAATAGAACTGCCATATGACCCAGCAATCCCACTGCTGGGTATTCACCCAAAAGATTTGAAATCAGTTTGTTGAAGAGATGTCTGCACCCCTATGTTCACTGCAGCAACTATTTACAATAGCTAAGTTATGAAATCAACCTAAGTGTCCATCAACAGATGAATGGATAAAGAAAAGGTGAGGTATTTACACTATGGAATACTATTCAGCCTTTAAAATGAAGGAAATTCTGTCATTTGAGACAACATGGATGAAACTGGAGAACATTATGCTGTATAAGTCGTACCCAGAAAGACAAATATCACATGTTCTCACTTATATGAAACCCATAGCAGAAAGTAGAATGGTGATTACAGAGGCTGGAGGTGGGGAAATGAGGAGATTTGATCAAAGGGTACAAAATCTCCAGAGAAATATGGCTTTTGTTTTTCTTCTTTTGAGTACTATTGCACTGCATGGTGAATACAGTTGATAATAGAGTACAGCACATTTCCAAATTGCTAAGAGAGTAAATTTCAAATGTTCTTGCCACAAAAAAGTTAAGTAATTGAGGTAATAGATATGTTAACTAGCTTGATTTAATTATTCCACATTGTATTCATAGATTATAACATTGCTTTGTTCCCCATAAATGTATACAATTATGAATTGTGAATTTATAATAAAAAAGAAAAACCATACCCAGATACATCACTGACAAAATTATAAAATCTAAATAAAAAAAAAACTCTTGAAAGTAGCCAGAAAACACACACACACACACACACACACACACACTTTCACACACAAAGTACATACAGTAAAACATTATGGTTAGAGTGAATTCCAAAGTATATTCCCAACTAGAAGATTAAAGGTAATACTTTCTTCATTACAAATGAAAAATTGACACTTGGAGTAATCCCTCATGATGAGAAACAGCAGTTCACATTACCAAACATTTCCCATGAAGGGAATGACTTTCTTTCCTCAAAAAAGCAACGCCTGCAGGCAAAATTCAGCCTGCCACCTGTTTATATAAATGAAGTATTACTGGCACACCACCATGCCCATTTGTTTACCTATTGTCTATGGCTGCTTTCAAATTACAATAGCAGAATTGAATAGTTGCAACAGAGACTGTATGGCATGCATAGCCAAAAACATTTACTGGCCCTTTAGGAAAAAAAGCATGCTAACCACTGATTTAATTTAACACAAAAACACCATGTTTATCTACTCGGATAGGTATGCATTCATCAGGATAATTCATTGTAAATATTTACCTGTTTTTTTTAATAAGCAATAACTTAGCAAATGCAATTTACAGCTCTACTAATAATTTCTGTAGTTTTTTTTATTTTATACTATACTATTTTCCCAATTTTTTTAATCAGGTACATATATTAGTTTTGAAATTTTAAAAGAAATTTATCAGGAACATCTAATAATGGTGAGGTAAAGGTCACATCATTCGTCTCACAGAAAACAATGTAAAATCTGGACAAAAGTATTTAAAACAATATTGGAAGAACAACAAAATGCGAGCAGAATTTACTCATGAAAGACTGCCACTGTATAATGTAAGAACTTAGTTTTTGCCTTTCTTGCCAAGGGGTGCGCACCAAACTCCCCAGTGGTTCTGACAGCAGAAAACTATATCCTTACCACATCAAAGTGGTTACATGTCAAAGTTCAAAAATTAGAGCAACTATAGTTTAAGAAGGAAATTCTGGAGGGGAAAGATCCACAGAAAGACTGAGACACAAATTCTGAATATAAATTCTACTCAAAAGCTTGACTGACTGCTTAATTTTGCATACATGTTGGAAATACTCAGGAGCCTGACAAAAAGTCAGGCAAAAACTAGAAAGGGTTCTACACCTAAAAGACAAAGCTGCTGTGTGTTTGCTGCACCTTTCACTAAGTTATGTTCTGCAACTGCACACAGCTCAGGTGAAAGAAAGCAAAAGCCTACTGGCTTGAAGTTTCAGAGGGCAGAACTTAAGGTTGGAGGACCAATTGGAAATATATAGTATAAAATGTCCAATTTCCAATCAAAAACAACTAGACACACAAACAAACAAACAAAACAGGAAAGTGTGCTCCATGGTCAGCTTAAAAAAAAAAAAAAAGAAAGAAAGAAAGAAAGAAAAGAAGTCAATGAAGACTGAATCCAAATGGGTCCAGGTATTGCATTTCAAAAACAAAGATGTCAAAATAGCTTTTATAAATATGGTCAAAAGTTATAAGAAAACATGTTCAAAAAATTCTTGGCAATATGTTATTTAATAGATGGATAAATAAGGAATTTCAACAGAAAAAGGAAACTATAACAAAGAACTAAATGGAAATAACTGAGCTAAAAAAGTACAATCACTGAAATAAAAATTTGCTAGATGAGCTCAACAGAATAGTTGAGATGGCAGAGAAAAATAATCAGTGATCTTAAAGATAGATACCAGAAATTTCTAATTTGAAGAAGACCGAGGATAAAAAGACTGAAGAGAAAGGAAAGACTCAGAGACCAAGAAATATCAAATAGTTCAACGCATGTAATTGAGGTCCCAACAGGAAAGGAGATAGAAAAGGAGGCAGAAAAAAAAAATGAAATAATTGTCAAAAACCTCCTGAATGTTGAAGAAAAAAAGAGGAAGAAAAGAAGAAGAAAGGAGAAGGAAGAAGAGAAAAAAGGAGCAGAAGGAAAAGTAAAAGGAGGAGAAAGAGGAAAAAGAAAGGGAAACGGGAAAAAAAGAGGACAAGAGGGAGGGGAGAGGAAGGGGTGAAGGAGGGAGAAGGGAGGAAGGAGGAGGAGGAGGAGGAGGAAATCTGGAAGCTAAAAGAACTCCAAAAAGGAAAAACACAAAGCAATTCGCACATGGACACATCACACTCAAATTTCTGAAAACCAAAGATAGAGAAAAAAATCTTAAAAGCAGACACTTTATACTTAGGGAGAGAAAACACAATTAATGGCAGACTTCTCGACACAAATAGTAGATGCCGGATTGTCAATCCAGAATTCTATATCCAAAAATAACTATTTTTGAAAAATGCAAATGAAATAATAATTGAGATAGGGGAAAACTAAAAGAATCTTTTGCACACAAATCAGCCTTTTCCAGTAGCACTTACAGCACAGCTACATGAGGCTGCTCCCACAGTACTCTATCCATGCCCTCAAGCGAGGCTCTCCTAAACTAGTTGCTGCTTCTGAGAACTTCCTGAAGATGATTTCCACAGTAGCTTCAGCTGCACCCCTAGGCAACTCTCTACCAACACTACCAAGACAGCAGGCATTTTCTACAGACCTGCTCGAGCTCATCCATGCTCTGGCAAGAGTGGACTCTTCTACAGACCACCTGTGGCCCATGCCCTCTAGCAAGTTTCTACACTACCAGCAAATAATGAGTTACAAACTCTCTTTAAAGAGATCTAAAGCAAAGCCTGAGGGGGTTTGGGGAGGAGGACCCTCTCTCAAGTCCTTGGTTCCTTCATTTGCTAACCTCCCCTAGCTTTTACCTGCTACTGCTAGATCCCTCAGATTCCTCTTGTACCCCTTTTAGTAATTAAGACACCATTCAATAGCTAATCTTTCTTTATATGAAAACATAAAAGACTGCTGCTGTATGAGGTAAGAAGTGTGAGTTTTTGCCTTTCTTGTTAAATTTTAAATTTTTTTAATTTTAAATGTTTACTTTTTTAAAATATTAAATTTTTAAAATTTTTCCTATTCTAATAACTAATAGAGTTTCTGTCTGCAGGGTAGACACTGCTATGGAATGAAACTTCCTCAATTTGACAAGTGACAACTATCATCAGACTTATAAGTGAACAACTTTCTACCTAAAATGAGAAATAAGGTCAGGATGGCCACTCTCACCACTTCTATTTGCTATTTTTCCGGATGCTCTAACCCAGTGAAATAAAACACAGAAAAGATATTATAAAAATAAACATTGGGAAAGAAGCAATAAAACTTTCCAAATGCACACAGGACATGACTGTGCAGGTAGAAAAATCCTAAGAAATGTATAAGAAAGTGATCTAGTCATAAGTTTAGCAAACTCATTAAAAACAATGTACATATTCAATACACAATTGTTTTCTGTATCCTACCAAAAAACAACTAGAAAATGAAATTTTAGAAAACATTTCCATTCCATTAGAATACAAATATATTAAACATTTAGGAATAAAGCTTAACAAAGGAAGTAAACGACCTAAACACTAAAAAGTGAAAAATAATGCTGCAAGAAATTAAAAACCTAAAAGTGCAGAAATATGCTATGTACATAAACAGAGATTTAATATTATCAGATCTCCTCAAATTGATCATAAAGTCAAAGCAATCTCAATCAAAACCTAACAGGCATTTTTGCAGAAAATGACAATCTGAGTATAAAATTTATATTAAAAATGCAAAGGATACAAGATAGTCATAACAATGTTAAAAAAAAAAGAACAAAGTTGGCAGACTTATTTCAAGACTTACTATAAAGATTCAAGTAATCAAGACAGTGTGGTAGTGGAATAAAGTTAGAATTCAAAAATAGACCCAACACTATATGTCCAACTGATTTTCTACAAAGATATCAATATAATTCAATGGAGAATCAATAGTTTCTTCAACTAACAGAGGTGAAACAACGGAATTTCCAAATGAAAATATATGAACCTCAACCCGTAACTCACTCCATAACAAAAACTAACTCAAAATAAATCACAGACTTAAATGTTAGAGCTCAAAACATAAAACTTCTGGAAGAAAAACACTGGAGAAAACATTTATGATCTTGATTTGAGCAAAGATATACTACATTGGGGATTAAAAAAAACAAATATTAAAGAAAAAAATTCATCACTGCAGATTATACTATCCAAAGATGCCCACACCAAAACATATATCCTATCCCACATGTGCTTCTTAAAATGTGACATTGACTGTCCCCCATACATATTCCCTCTCCTTGTACCAGGGACCTTTAAAACTACCTTTGTAACTATAACATAAATAGAAGGAGGCAGAACAACTAATACATTGATAAAATGTGCCTATTCAAAATTAAAAACCTTTTGCTCTTTGCAGTCAAATTGTTTGCCCATGATAGCCCATTACTTAATTTAAAAAATGAAAAAGCAGCTGGGCATGGTGGCTCACACCTGTAATCCCAGCACTTTGGGAGGCCATGGCAGGCGGATCATGAGGTCAGCAAATTGAGACCATCCTGGCTAACAGGGTGAAACCCCATCTCTACTAAAAATACAAAAAATTAGCCGGGCGTGGTGACATGCACCTGTAGTCCCAGCTACTTCAGAGGCTGAGGCGGGAGAATTGCTTGAACCTGGGAGGTAGAGGTTGCAATGAGCTGAGATCACACCATTGCACTGCAGCCTGGGCGACAGAGTGAGGCTCCATCTCAAACACAAAAAAAGAGAAAGAAAGAAAAAGTAAGCCACAAACTCTGAAAAAATATCTGCAAATATATATGTGGCAAAGCACTTAAATTCAAAATATATAAATAACTCTTACCAGTCAAAAATAAGCTATACAACCCAAAAAATTGAAATGATCAAAAGATTTCAACAGATACTTGAACAAAAAAATCTACATATATCATATACATACTATATATGAATATATGTGCATATGTATACACACACACAAATATTTATGAATAGCCAAAGCCAACAAAAAGATGTTCAATATTATTAGTCTGTAGGAAAATGCAAATTAAAACCAAAATAAGATACCACTCCACATGCACTAGAACAAGTAAAAAGAATGACAATACCAAGTGATAGTGAGAATATGGAGATACTGGAACTCTCATATATTGCTGGTGGGAAGGCAAAATGGTACAGTCAGTTTGGAAAACAATTTGTCAGTTTCCTGTAAATTTAAACACATACTTACCATAAGGCCCAGCAATTCTATCCCTAGGTATCTACCCAAGATAAATGAAAACATATATCCATTTATATAAGCTATAGAAAAGCCAAAATTTTAGTGACAGAGAGCAGACAAGTGACTGCTTGGGATCTAGGACATGGGAAGAGAAAACCGCAAAGGGGAAAGAGGGACTTTTTAAGGAAGAGAGAAATATTCTATATCTTGATTGTGCTTATAGTCACATGACTATAAACATTTGCCAAAACTCATCAAACTGTAAACTTAAAATACATGAAGTTCATTAAATATAAATAAGGCTGTTTTCTCAAAATACTACCTGTCCCTCCTCCCCAGTCCCACCCAAAAGTAGCTCTCAATTCAGTGGTAATTCAACTCCCCCTTATCATTGGGAAAAACCTGGGTACTACATTAATGAAAATTTTTTCAGGAAGGACACATATGCTTTAGACAGAAATTCATATGCTTTAGAGATAGATTTTATCTTAAATTCATATAAACTTCTTAAATTCATAGAAACTGGGAGCAGAGGTGGAAGCTGCCGAAAGCAACAGAAATACTAAAGCCAGTAATAAATACTAGAGATGAATAATCCAGGAAAGATGAAACAGAGCCTGCATGTCATACTGGTAGGTACGCTGGGGATCCAAGATAAGTAAGTTATGAAAATCCTGCATTCCATACAAAATTCTACATGTCACCAATTAAGAACCACTGCTCTAGTATACACTTAACTTGATCATGAAGAAAAATATGTACTCTATATAAAAACCAGCAAGTTGGCAAACAAGCATTGCCAATCTCACCTTTACTTGCAGATGAGTGCTCTTGCACCTGTGTTCCCATCCACCATTTGTCCAAGCAAAAAGTTGTCAGACCTGAATCCTTCTTCTGCCACAATGTATCATACTATATAATAACTAATTATTCATTTACAATTCTCACTAGAATATAGATTCTATTTCACTTATATACCTCTGCCACTTACACCTGATAAACACTCAATAAATATTGAATAAATGCAAGATGTAAGAGCTAATGAGTAAGTCATTGTTTGGACTATGTCAAGTAAGTGCTTATTTACTGATTATATTGGGGTATGTGGTTTAGCAAAGTATGAACAAATATTTCCTTAACTACATTAAAGCAATTTCAAATGCTGAAATAATAATTCATTAGCTTTTCATGTTAATGAAATCAATTTGGAGCTGGGCGCAGTGGCTCACGCCTGTAATCCCAGCACTTTGGGAGGCCAAGGCAGGCGGATCACCTGAGGTCACGAGCTTGAGACCAGCCTGGTCAACATGGTGAAACCCCATCTCTATTAAAAATACAAAAATTAGGCGGGTGTGGTGGCGGGCACCTGTAATCCCAGCTACTTGGAAGGCCGAGGCAGGAGAATCACTTGAACCCAGGAGGTGGGGGTTGCAGTGGGCTGAGATCATACCACTGCACTCCAGCCTGGGTGACAGAGCGAGACTCAGTCTAAAAGGAAAAAAAAAAAAGAAATCAACTTGGTCTTTTTAAACATCATAAATGTCTAATCTGTTTTCATTCAGTACACAGGAAATATGCATTACATATGGAGACAATGGACCTTAACAGCGGTTTTAAGAAGTAACAGTATGTTACTTCTGTTTAGAGATGTGGGCTGGTAAGTAATTCAGGAATTTAAATGATAAGCAGATGGTTTGTTTCCAAATTGAGAGCAGTCATCTGGCTCTAAAGAAGAGTGTACTTTTGTAAATATATGTTCTGTCATGTTTTACCCAATGTGACATGACGTAACAACATACTATGTTATGTCTTGCTTTGCTTCTTTTAACATTATGAAAATTAACAAAAGAAAAGCATGAGGTTTTTTCCCCCATCATGCTATCTTCTTACACTTACGTCAAAGCAAACAAAATAATAATAAAAAAAAAATGCTGAGATTTAGAGTTATACTTCAACTATGTTTCAAAACAAGATAGTGTCCCTCTTCCTATCAGAGCTGAACTTTCTCAACCATTAAATGGGGATAATACCAAATATTATAATAATTGAGAGTCTGTTTAATTTCAAATTTGAGAGTGAGGAATAAAGAATTATATCTAAATTTGACCTTTCATTTAATTATCATAAATTTTTTTAAGTAGGCAAACTTAGCATATGTGATAAATAATTGTTGGATGAGTATACAACATTCGTCTTCCTTCCTCCAATTCCTTCCTCTCTTCTCACAAAAAGCTGATTTCATTTAGATAATTCATCTTCTTTTACAAAGACATTCACTTAACTAAGTCAATAATAGTATTCCCATTCCTCATGTCAGTGATTTTTTTTTTAGATATAGGCATAGAATGCCAGAGATGAAAAAGGTTGTTACATAACAATAAAAGGGACAAATTATCAGGAGGACATAACAAACTTAAATGTTTTTGCATCTAAAAACAGAGCTTTAAAATACATGAATCAAAAACTGATACAACTTCACAACAAAATATCACAAATCCGTAACTATAGTCAGAGATTTCAACACCCTTCTCTAATAATTGACAGAAAAAGTAGAGAGAAAATCAGTAAAGATGTGAGCCTGGTAAAAAATACTATTAATCAACTTGATCTAATTGATGTTTATAAAGCATTGCACTAAACAAATGCAGAATACTCTTTTCAGATCCACACAAGGCATTTCCTAAAACAGACTATAATCTAGAAAAGAAGAAAGAAGGCACAAATTACCATTATCAGGAATGAGGTGACACAAACTACAAACTCTTCAGAAATTAAAAGGATAATGAGGAAATATTATGTACAATTTTGTTTCTATTAATTGACAACTTAAATGAAATGGAAAATGGACAAATTGCTTGGAAGACACAAACTACCACAGCTCTCACAAGAAGAAATACTTAGCCTAAATAGCACTAATGTCTTTAAAAAAAAAAAAAAAAGTTGAAATAGTAGTAAAATATCTTGCCAAAGAAAAAAAGACCAGATTGCTTCACTCATAAATTCTACCAAACATTTAAGGAAGAAATAATCCCATTTCTCAAAACTCACCTAGGAATTTGAAAAGAAAGAAATTCTACTTAAGTCATTCTTATGAGGGCAGTGTTGTCTAGGCAGCAAAACTAAATGCAGACATTAACAAGAAAACTACACACCAACATCCCCCATGGGCATAGTTATAAATGTTCTTAAGAAAATCTGAGCACACTGAATCCAACATATATAAGAATAATAATACACCGAATGGGATTTATTCTAGGATACAAGGCCAAACATCAAGCAATGTAATTCACTATATTAAGCTAAAAAAGAAAAAGCACATGTTCATCTTTATAGATACAGAAAAAGCATCTGACATAATCAAACTTCCATTCCAAAAATTTTTTTAACTCTCATAAGGCATACAGATTTAAAAAGAAGTAAAATTTTCTCTTTTTCTTAGATGACATGTTCATTTTTGTAGAGGATACTATGAAACGTATCAAAAAGAAGCTACTAGAACTAAAAATTGACTTTAGCAAAGTTGCAGGATATAAGATCAATATACAAAATAAATAGCAATGAATAAGTGAAAATTCAAGCTAATAAAACAACACTATTGACAATAGCATTAAAAAATATTAAATACTTGTGGTTAAGTTTAACAAAAATATACAAGACCTGTACACTGAAAAGTAAAAACACTGCTGAGAAAAATTAAAGAAAACATAAATAAATACAGAACTATTCAATTTTCATTGGTCAAAATACTCAATATTGTCAAGATATTAATTCTGCCAAAATTGATCTAGAGATTAAATATAATTCTAATAGATATCTCAAAGGCTTTTTATACAAAAATTGAAGAGCTGTTCTAAAATTTACATGGAAATGCAAAGGACCTACAACAGTCAAAAACAATACTTAAAGAGAATATAATTGGAAGACTAATACTACATGACTGCTACAGTTATCATGTACCTACAGTTATCAAGACCGCATGGTTTGGGTTTAAACATAGACTAATAGATCAATGAAAGAGATGAGAGTCCAGAAAGAGACCCACATATATGTGTAAAGCTGATTTTTCAACAATAGTGCAAACGTAATTCTGTAAAAAATAAATAAAAAAGATGAACTCTTCAATAAATGGTGCTAGAACATTTGTTTAACTATATGCAAAAACAATGACATTAAATGAACTGTGATCGATACTTTACACCAAATATAAAAGTTAGGGCAAACTGTATCATAGAGTTAAACGTAAAATCTAGAACTATGAAGTAAGAAAACATAGAAACTCTTATGACCTTAGATTAGGCAAAATTTTCTTAGATACACATCAAAAGTGAATCAATAAAGAAAAAATTCACAAATTAGATTAAATCCAAATTTTAAACTTCTCTTTAAAAGACATTGTTTAGAGAATGAAAAAAGAAGCCACAGTATGGAAAAAAAATTTTTACAAAATATAGATCCAATCAAGGACATGTATCCAGAATATATAAAGAGCTCTCAAAGCCCCATAATAAGAAAAACAATCCAATTTTAAAATATGCAATGGTTTTGAAAAGACAGTTCACTGAGAACAACCTATGATACTTAATAATCACATAAAATTTAATTTTTTATTCATCATCATTAGTCATCAGGGAAATTCAAATTAAAGCTATGACTATATACCTATTAGAATGGCTAAATTTTAAAAGACTGGCCTTTCCAAGTGTTAGCATAGATGTAGGGCAACTAGAACTCTCACACAACGCCAGCATGAATGTAAAATGGTATGATCACTTTGGAAAACAGCCTAGACACTTCTTAAAATACTAAAGCTATACAGCTGGGTGCAGTTGCACACGCCTGTAGTCCCAGCTACTCAAAAGGACAAAGTGGGAGGGTCACTTGAGCCCAGGAGTTCAAGCCCAGACTGGGCAACACAGTGAGAACCCCATCTCTACAAAAATAAATAAATAAATAAGCCAGGCATGGTGGCACATGCCTACAGTCCCAGCTACTCAGGAGGCTGAGCTGAAAAGATCACCTGAGCCCAGGAGTTTGCATTGCAGTGAGATGTGATCATGCTATTGCACTCCAGCCTGGATGATAGAGCAAGACCCTGTCTCTAAAAACAAAACTAAACGAAATTAGAAAATACTAGACATGTGCTATCCATATAACCTCCACTATGAGCTTTATTGTGCACCCCCAACCCACCAAAAAATATATATGTTACAGTCCTAACCCCCAATATCTCAGAATGTAACTGTATTTGGAGATATGATCTTTAAGGAGGTAATTAAGTTAAAATGAGCTCCTTTAGGGTGGGTTCAAATCCAATATGACTGGCGTCCTTACAGGAAGAAAATATTTAGACACAGGCACACAGACAGAAAAGCCATATGAAGTCACAGGGAGGAAACAGCCACCTACAAGCTAAGGAAAGAGGCCTCAGAAAAAACCAACCTTGCCAACGCCTTGATCCCAGACTTCTAGTTCTAGAACTGTTAGAAAATAAATCTCTGCCGTTTAAGCCACACAGTCTGTGTTACTTGTTATGGCAGCCCTAGAAAACTAATATAACCAGCACCCCTAGGGAAAAAAAAAATGAAAGCATATGCCCATACAATGACTTGTATGTGAATTCTGTAGCAGCTTTACTCATAATCACCAAATCCTAGAAACAACCCAAATAACAAATAGAAAAAGGAATCATGATAGAACCAAACAACAGAATGCTAATCGGCAATAAAAATGAATGAACCATTGTTACACAAAATAAAATATATGAATCTCAAAATAATTATGCTGAAAGAGGCCAGATAAAAAAAGAGTATGTACTGTATGATTCCATTTATATAAAACTCCAGAAAATGCAAACTAATCCATGGTGACAGCAGATCAGTGGTTGTTTGGGAAGGTGGGAGGGAGAAGCTGAAAGGAGAGATTACCAAAGGAAATAAATTTGTAGAGTAATGGGTATGTTCACTACCTTGAGTGTGGTAACAGTTTCATTGATATATATGTATGTCAAAATGTATCAATATATTTTAAATATGTATAGTTTTTATACTTCATTATACCTCAATAAAGTGGTTTTGTAAAGAGGGATCAAGAGTAAGTAACTTCAGAAAAAGTTGACATGGTCTATGATTCCATTTATATAAAATTCTAGAAAATATAAACAAATCTACAGTAATAGAAGGCATCCATGAGGTATATGAGTGGTGGGGAGGACTTACCAAGGAGCATGAAGAAATTTTGGGGATGATGTTTTAGGTTCATTATCTTAATATGTGGTGATGGTTACGTGGGTGTATAAACATGTCAAACGTATTGAATTATATTTTTAAATACAGTAGTCTAGTCTTTTCCTCAGTCTCACTTTCTGCAGTTTCAGTTATTCATGATCAACTGCAGTCCAAAAATATTCAATGGAATATTCCAGAAATAAATATTTCATCAGTTTTAAACTGCTTGCCATTATGAGTAGTTTGATAACATCTTAAGCTGTCCTGCCCCCCTCTCACCTCAGGATGTGAATTGTCCCTGTCCAGGTATCCACGCTATAGATGCTATGCACCAGTTAGCACTTAGCCCTTTCAGTTACCACATCGACTGTCCTGGTATCATGGTGCATGTATTTGAGTAATTCTTACGTTACTTAATAATGGCCCCAAAGTGCACAAATAGTGGTGCTGGCATATTGTTATAACGGCTTTGTTTTATTATTGTTACTAATCCCTTATTGTGAAAAATGTGTAAGATAAACTTTATCATAGGTATGTACGTATAGAGAAAAAACATACCATAGGTATGTATGTATAGGGTTTGGTACAATCTGCAAATTCCAGCATCCACTAGGGGTCTTGGGATGTATCCCTTGTGGATAGACAGGGACTACTGCAAGCCTATTTTATTAAATATTAAATAAACTTCAATAAAGTTGTTGTTAAATACTAATAATTGTAGTTAGCATTACAAAGATCTAAACAGACAAATGTCATATATTGAGAGGTTTATCTCTGATTATACCCTTCATTAAGCATATTAAAAGAGTCAAGACTACCTCAAAATCAAAGTTTAATTTTGTTAGTATTATACTACAATGAATCCAATATCATGTACATTATAATCAATAGTGACAATAGTAAAGCCACTTATATATATACTACTAATTAACTCTTAAATCGTAAGGACTTTCCATTAATTCTTGCATATAAGCCAGGCTAGCCTATATAAGCCTATGCAAAACTTTAATAACAATAATAATTTTTAAAAACATTAATTAACTTTTCTATGTGCCAATCACTGCTTTATATACTGTATGTGTTATCTCAAGTAATGCTCACAATACCCTACGACAGCAGGCACCAGGGACTGGTTTCATGGAAGATAATTTTTCCATGAACCAGCAGTGGGTGGTCGGGGAGGGGGTGCAGATAGTTTTAGGATGATTCAAGCACATTACATTTACTGTTCACTTTATTTATCTTCTTATTACATTGTAATATGTGATGAAATAATTATACACTCACCACAGTGTAGAATCAGTGGAAGCCCTGAGCCTTTTTTCCTGTAACTAGATGGTCCCATCTAGGGGTGACAGGAGACAGTGCCAGATCATCAGGCATTAGATTCTCATAAGGAGTGAGCAACCAGATCCTTCACATGCGCAATTCATAAAAGAGTTCGCTCCTATGAGAATCTAACGCTGTCACTGATCTGACAGGAGGCAGAGCTCAGGCGGCAATGCAAGCGATGGGGAGAGGTTGTAAATACAGACGAAGCTTCTCTCATTTGCCTCCCATTCACCTCCTGTTGTATAGCCCAGTTCCTAACAGGCCACGGACCAGTATTGCTGGGGACCCCTCCCCTATGAGGTATGTTCTATTTTAATTTTATTCTATAGGTAAGGAAATTCAGGCATAGAAAAGTCACTTTCCCAGGGACACACTGTACGTGGCAAACTCAGGATCACAAATCAGGTATTCTATGTCCAAAGCCCAAGTAAGTTTATAATAATCACTATGCAGTATATCCTCTCATGATTACAGAAACTTAGTCTACTGAAGACTAACATCCTAAATTGGCATATAGTTTTGTTTGAATTTATATAATTTAATAGATTTCCAGTATACTGTACCAAATTATACTCACTTCTAACTACGTCAGAGTATCATACAAGTTCAATTCCACACATAACTGAGAATAGGAGAAAGAACTTGGGATCAAAACAGAGAAGCTCACAAAAAGAAAAAGTGACGTTCCAGATACTAAAATGCCAGTGCCACAAAACCTGGAGGCCATGAATCTTGATTAGCCCACAGAAAGGCCTGCCATGGAGACTGTGTGGCTGGCACCCATGGAGCAATAATTTGGAATGAATGGAGCCCTTAGTATTTTGTATTAATTGAAGTAAGACGTTTAGGAATCTGACACTTCAACTTAGATTAGTTCACACTAATTGAACACAATGCTAAACATTATCCTCAGACACCAAAGTGAAATGTTTAACAACCTATAAATAGGGCCTCGGTATTGAATTCTTTGTCTTATTTAAGTCAAAAGGAACCAGATTACTTTTTTTATGGTTTTAACAAAGTAAACAGGAGCTGGAAAATATCCAAAACTGTTCAAATCGATGTTGTTTTTTACCAGGCTAGGGCTGTTAATAAATATACCATAAATGAGCTCAGACTTTTTTATCTACACTTATATACGTATTCTTGAAAAGGATGTAACAGATTCCAATTCTTCATCATTCCCCCTAATTCCACAATTTCTCACCATTTCCTGTACTAGTTTACCCCTGCTTTTGACTTTTAATTCCATCATAAATTACTCTAATAAGAATTCAGAATCCAAACATAAATTTTATAAACACATACAGTACATACACCTACTTAGTAATTAAAACCAGCCTTCATTAAAGGTAATGCTTCCTTCTAGTATTTCTATAGCATTTGCTATACTTCATGGGGACTTTATTAACAATTTTTAGCACAAAAAATGAAAACCATGTTTTTTTAAAACCATCACATTCTAACCATACAATGAGTCCTTTTCTCCTGCAAGTATGTACATATAGTATAGATATATATTTTAAAAAGCAAAGCAAAACAAAACCCCTAGCACTTTTAAATGCATACATTTTTAGCGAGAACTAAATTTCCTTCCAAAAAAAAACACAGTATACTAAATTTTTTGCTAGAAAGTTAATGTAATTGTTTTAATTATAGTCATTTTTAAACTTTTTTATTGAAAGGATGAATAATTATTAGTAAATGTTTAATGAAATATTATAAAATATTTGATAAAAGTGAAGTAATTTTAATATAAATGTTTTTGACACTATTTTATACATACAAATATACATTTATGCACACAGGCATAATAGTATGAACTTCTAAAGAGACAGCCACAAAAATTAAGTTTTAAGAGCCTACTGATAAATATTATTATAATTATTTTTCAAAATGATCAATAAAGATTTATGTTGATTTTGTGAATTAAAATACAGGTACTGTAGGCCGGGCATAGTGGCTCAAGCCCAGAATACCAACACTTTGGGAGGCCAAAGCGGGTGGGCAACTTGAGGTCAGGAATTCAAGACCAGCCTGGCCATAAAGCAGATCCCAATACAATAAAATATTGTTCCTTGATATCACTGTTGAAAACAAACAAGAAGGGGTGAGTGAGAATGGCAGGGAAATAAAAGGTATGTATATATGTTCCAGGTACTGAGTACGAAATTTGCTTTGTTAAAACAGTAAAATCAGTATAAATTTTAGGAGTTAAACAGAATTTATCTTCATTTAAGTAAATTATCTGTAAAGATTGTTTAAATGAATTTTGTAAAACATTTATATGTAAATTTTCTAGAGCTCTTATAATTTGATGCAGTAGTCTGAAAACTGACCCCCATCTTCTAAAACTGCTGTCCATCCCCTTTACAATTACTTCTTCCCAAATCAGCTGGAGTAACAGTTTTAAAAATGCAAATCCTATCACATCACTTTTTGCTTTTTAAAAGTCTCCAATGGTTTTCTATTACACTAAAAGTCCGAACTCTTTACCACAGCCTACAATATCCTAAATACAATCTGCTTTTGTCTATCTTTCCAACCTCATTTCATACCATTCTGTCCAGACATAACAGACTCCTTAGCTATAAATCAAATGAATCAAACTTGTTCCCATCTTGGGACCTGTTTACTTATTATTCATTACACTCTTGCATAAGATTTTCTCAAGATGTATTAACAGCTCCTTTACATCATTCGGAGTGTACTCAATGTCATCTCTCCAGAGAGGCCTTTCCAGACCAAAAGCACCTCCACTCCCCCACAACTACTCTTACCCTGCTTATTTTCTACCTAGCACTTCCACCTCTGACATTTACAATTTTAATTTATTTACTTATTGGATTATTGTCCCACTTTCCCTCTATTATGTAATGTCTATAAAGACAGCGCATTGGCTATCTGTGCCCTGGCCTCAAACACAACACACATGTATGTGTTTCATACCTAATTTAGTTGCTTTGGCTTTATAAACAGAAATCAATTTGGTTAGCTTGAGATAAAAATAGGAATTAAAAGGAAGGACACTTTGATGGCTCAGAGAATTGAAAGAAGTTCTAACGAGTCAAGTCAAGTACAGAGCCTCATTCGTGCCCTGGCCTCAAAACAATACCAGACACAGAGCAATTACTCAGTATTTGTGAAGTAAGAGAAGTAGCAACTAAAGCAAGGAAACAAAATTAGTATTTACCCTAACAGCATTTTCTGTTTCAAGCATTAAAAGATAAATATGACTAAATAAAATCCCAGCTCTGGAAAAGCTTATCAGTGTAATGAGAGAAGAACAGAAGTAAGAGAGGAAGGCATAGAGGGGAAAAAGGAGGGAGGAAGGGATAAATGAAGGGAAGGAGGAGAAAGGAAGGAAAATTACTACTACAGAATAATGAACTAACAGCTATGGAAGAACAGAAGAGAATATAACCTAACATAGAGGAAAGATTTCTAAATTCAGATTTATCACTGTCATTGGTACATATCAGGACATAACAACACGTACGTATTAAATGAAGATTATTCCACATGACCCTTTATGACACAGAGAAGCCTCATGAATGTCACTTGACTCAAAAAATGTCATTGAAAAAAAACACTGAGTTATGCTTTAATTCAGGAAGAATGCTACACAGGTCACATTTGAGCCATGCCCCCTTCCCCTGCGGCCTCCCAGCCGCTAAGGTAGTTTGATCCAGCACAAGATTATACCTAAATAAGCCAAACAGATTCTCCCTCTAAAGAATTAAAATTTGAGGTTAAAGGCAAGATGGAAGGAAGGGAATGTTAGAGCTGAGTCACTTTAATGGCAGTGTCATATAAAAGGTCCTGCTGCTAAGTTCCCGTAGATGCCCTAGTTCCATTTTTTCCTGAGACTCGACTCTTTAGAACTTCTTTCAATTCTGAGCCATCAAAGTGTCCTTCCCCTTAATTCCTATTTTTTATCTTAAGCCAACCAAATTGGTTTCTGTTTATAAAGCCAAAGCAACTAAATTAGACATGAAACATTGCTCATGTGAAATCATCCTAATGAAGAGCTAAAACAAGAGATTAAGGATTATAGACCTATTGCAAGGAGCAATGTTAAGTCATTACACACAGAGAAACTACAGTGATAGAGTAGAAAGAGAAAAACATTATCATCACTTAGTTTCAGGTGCAGATTCAAATCTTAGAGTCACTATTTCTTAGCTATATTATGTAAGCTTGAACAAGTAAATTTAATAATGTTTTCAGCTTGTTTCATGAGCTACTGATAATATGTGCTTTATAGGATTGTTTGAAGAATAAACAAGAGAAAAGATGTCAATAAACCCAGCAAAATGTCTGGAAGATAGTAGGGGCTCAATAAATGTTAATTCTCAACTTGTTTCCCAGTAAGAATAAGGCATCTATTGAGAGAATCAATAAAAAGGCAACTCTGGCTAGAGCAGGAATAAGCAAATACAGCACATGGCTAAATCCACCCCACCACCTGTTTTGTATGGCCCACAAAATAACAATTATTTTTCTATTTTTTAATAGTGTAGTGGGTTGCATATTGTCCCCACAAATGATAAATTGTATGCTGGTTCTTGTGAAAGTGACCTTATTTGGAAATAGGGTTTTTGTAGATGTAATCAAGCTAATGCAAAGTCATACTGTATTAGAGGAAGCACCAAATCCAATGACAGGTGTCTTTATAAGAGAAAGAAGAGGGAATCCGAATACAAAATCACACAGACATAGAGAGAAGAAGGCCA